>NC_056735.1:741472196-741739696 GCF_019279795.1 Protopterus annectens | reverse complement strand
GTGCAGAACCCTTTGCAGTGGTCTGGGAAGTGAGCTTGCTCAGATGTGTTGGGCATATGGAGATAGTTGATTCTAGGGGTGTTTGTGGTTGCCGTGAAGTGCTAGAGAGTCATTAGATTTCCTTCATGGAAATATCTGTGGGAATGGAAGGTGTGTTGAGTGGTTCACTGGCAGAGTGGCCACTGGATGGAATAGGCTGGTAAAATGGAACAGGACAAATATTGGTTTGGATATTTTAAGAACACCCTGGAAACACGCCACATTAACTAGTGAATGGTATTCTGGCAAAACTGGATGGGTATTGTTGCCCAGCCTTGAAGTACTGATATGTGTGTATGTAAGGATGGAAATATACTTATAACAAATAAGAAACTAGAAGGGTCTCATAATTTAAACTCTATGGACTGTATAAACATGCTTGGAAGGAGCTAATAATAAGAATAAGCATTACAGCTTGTGTTCTCCAAATAACCAAGCAACAGTAAAAAAAACACAATAGTTATGTAATGTATGATTTTAGTAAATCAAGACATAAAATATATAATCATCATATAAGATGAAGCGATCTGTCTGCTGAATTTAGATATTAAAGACAGGATTTAATAACATGGGCTTGTGTATAATAACACTACTGTCTTAACTTGTCATAAATGACATACACTATATTGAACATCAAGGGGAAGCATGATGATTTTCTCATATAAGTAAATGTGCGTAACAAGTCATATAATTGCTTTAACTTGAATTGTGGTTTTGTAACCCATCTTGACCATACATAATACTTAAGCTGTTACCAAGCTAACTAATGTTTTATACATGACATCAAACTGATAAAGTTGTTCAAGAGAAACAATAGAAGCCTAAACTAGGAATGTCACAGAATGTAACAATCACATTCTGAACAAATAGTTTTAAATTGACAATAATCACTCAGTTTAACCTTTGCTGATTATACAAAATAGAATGTTGCCATTTAAATCTAAAATCTTTTAGTATATGCCATAAAATAGCAATTTATGAATATGGAAAGGGAACTTGTAATCATTAATCACAATAAGTGAATTTGTAGTTTTTAACCTATAATTTCACTCATTTTATCATAGAAATAGGGTCTATGTCATATATTCGAACGTCCAAAATGTTGAATACCATATGTCTGAGACCATACGGTCGACATTTGGGAGATCGAATATAGAATAAAAAAAAAAAAAAGAAAGAAAAACACACCTTAACAGTGCGGTTTGATTCTCAGCTAGAGCGTGGAGACATGCGTGAATGGGCGTACCTTCGTTGAAGGCTGTGCATCAAGGCTGGTAACACGGCATGTATAAATCAACTACCAATCATTAGCGGACCGGAATTCCGCTGTGGTGACCCCTAACCGGGAAAAGCCGAAAGACACAACAACAACAACAACAATGCGTTTTGAAAGACGTCATCAATAAGGGTGAATATGTTGAATAACTGTGTGCTATAATCTTTTACTGAGGTTTTATATATGATACATCCTACTTTACTATGATTTAATTCCTTGTCATCTATCTTTCATGTAAATATTAATTGCTTATACAATAAGTAGACATTTATATTGTATTATAATTCTGTCTAATCTACAATATTACTATATTTGTTCAAAGTAATATAAATATTGCTTATTCCTATTACAAATATTTTCCATATGATAATTCAATTTATGGAGCTCAGATGTTCTGGCTTGTCAAGAAATGAGTGATAATCTGATGGATTTAGGTTTATCCATCAGATTAGGAATGATTTTCATTCCATGGCTAGTCCAGATCTTAGTTTTGTTAACATTTATTAATTTAAATTTGTTATTTCACAAAAACATTTTTAGTATGCCTGACCAAAACATTACTATATTGGTAAACACTCAAAGTATAAAACTGATAATTTCCTTTAAAAGCTCATATACTTTATAGTTATCAGAGGAAAATTTTAATAGTCACAAGAATACATAGTCTAAATAACCTAAGATGGGTTTAACTTTATTATCTTTAAATACCAATGGCTTAAACAATCCTAGCAAGATATCAAATCTCCCGAAATATTTAAAATTGAACAAAGCACAAATTGTCTTCCTTCAAGAAACTCATTTCAAAACAAATAACAATTACAAATGGAATCCTAAGGAATATATGGTATTGACGCAATCTGCTTATAAGACAAAGACAAAAGGGGTAACAGTTTTATGGAAAACAAATGTGATTAACCCAGAAATCATTTATAAGTATGAAGATAAAGAAAGCCTTATGGCATTAGTAATAGTTAAATATAATAACAGAATATGGACCCTAGCCAATCTATACTGGTTCCCAGGCATTTGAACAGGAACTGTCGAAAAACACTTGGATTTCATTTCCAATAATTATAAAGGCAACTTAATATTAGGAGGAGATTTTAACTGTATATTTGATATTTCTGAATCTACAAATAAAAGACCGCTGCATACATGTACTGTATCAAAAGCTTTAAACAAGTGGGTAGAATAATTTCATCTTGTAGATACTTTCAAATTTAAAGCAAATAAATCTTTGTTGTTTTCCCATCAAGATCACAAATTAGGTACCCAAACTAGAATAGATAAAATATTTGCTGCCCATGACTTACGCTCTAAAATCATTAATTTCTCAATCACTCCATGCCCCTTTTCAGACCACAATTCATTGATACTAAAACTTCAAAATGGGTACAAACCATTGATCTTTAACTCCAGAATTCCAGCATATATAACTAAAATTAAAGAGTTCAAACCCTGGTTATTATCTGAATTACAGTTATTTTAGATATTAATTATACCACATAGATAAATAAATAATAAATGATATGGGACTCATTAAAAGCTTACATATATGGTAAAACCCCAACTTGGTATAAAAAAATCAGAAAATGGGATTCTGAATTATTAGATCTACAATCCAAACTTTTGTCAGTAAAATCTGAAAAAAAAATCTAAATCATTTGGGTATAAAAAAGAAAGTAGAAGTATTAAACAATAAATACAACGGAATTCTAACATATAAAACTAGTTTAGCTTTAGAAAAACTAAAAATTAATACTTTGGCCACTTCTCCCAAATATCTACATAATATATCCACAAGAATCAAAATACAATAAAAAGCTAATAACATAAAAAGTATCTTCCATGAAAATAAAGGGAAAATGTCTTGAATGTAGCTGACATTCTTGATGCCTATACTATATGGAACATTTCCAAAAAGAAAATATACATATCAATCAATTAAATCTAGATGAAAAATGTTCTAATATAAATAAATACCAGAAAAATTAAAACTAGATCTACAAGCACCCATATCCTACAAAGAAATTACATATACAATAAAAGAGGGTAAAAATAATAAAGCTCCAGGTATGGATAGCATAATTATGAAAATATATAAACTTTTTCCTTCAAAGATACTATCCCTCTTCTATAAAACTCTATTAGAAATTTAGTCACAAGCTTTAATACCACCCTCTTGGAGATATTCTGTAATCACACCAATCCTAAAGGAAAACAAATCCCCAAACCTCTGTACTTCATATAGACCTATATCATTATTAAATAATGACTATAAGATATTTATGACAATATTAACTAACAGAATGAAAATACCACCAGCCAAAACAATAAATAATGATCAAACTGGATTTATATATCATAGACACACACATGACACTATTAAAAGGATAATTCCTCGTATAGATTATGTTAATAAAGAAAATAAAGAAACATTCATAATTGGCTTAGATATAGAGAAAGCCTTTGAATCCCTAAATTGGGACTATTTATTCAAAATCCTAATGCTATTTGAATTTCCTATATCCTTTGTTCATCTCCTAAAGAATATATATACAAATAATTTAGTGTATGTCAATTAGGTCCTTTTACCTCTGAATCTATACATATAACAAAAGGCGCTAAACAAGGATGTCCCATGCCACCAATTCTATTCGCTGTGGCTATTGAAATATTGGCAGGTTCAATTTGTAACAATATAAAATTCAAAGGAATAGATGTTTATGAACAATACAATTCTAAAGTAATGTTATTTGCTGATGACATATTACTAACATTATCTAATACAAAATAGACATTAGAAGAATTAGATATATTAATTGACAAATTTCGCATGACTTCAAGACTCTATTTAAATATCTAGGAATTAAGTCATGCATGGATAATAATTAATTAGTCTCAAAAAACTACAATAATATTATCAATACAATTAAAATCTCTGTGGAAAAATGGAACAAAATAATATTAACATTTAAAGATAGATTACAGTTAATAAAAATGGTTTTACTGTCCAAGATCCTATATATAGCCTTGGCAATACAACTGTTACCAGAAAGGAATATACTTAAAGAAATAAATTCATGCCTAATAGAATTTTTATGGTTTCCCAAAAGAAGCAGAATAGCTTTAATACATCATAGCAGACCATGGAAACAGGGAGGATTAAACTTTTCTGATATAGAAACATATATAAAAGCATCACTATCTAAAACAACCTCAGACTGGATAAGTCCAAATTACTCTGCAAATTGGAAAGAATTACTAACTGTAATATCAATAAATGAATTTGATTTACAAAAAAAATTCAAATAGATAAAAACAATTTGCCATGGCACATATTATGTATTAGTATGCAATATAACATAACTAAACCCACTAAAACTCGTATGCTTAATTATTACATTGACTCATTTAGGAAAATTATTAATGCAAATATAGATTTAAAAATCTGGTTTGATTTTTTAACACCATTTATAGTCACAAAGAACTTTCCACATAAAATATATAGAGAAATTATTAATTCCTGGGAACAGAAAGGATTTGTTTGCTGGCTCCAATGTATCAAAGAACTAAAAATTTTAGATATGCAAGTAATAAAAACAACATACAAAATTCCACAACAGGACTGGCTAACTTTATAGAGTATTCTGTCATATTCGCAAGATTTAAGTAGAATAAATAACAATTCTTCATTTAAAGAAGTACCCAAATTTACGAAATGCATATATGAAATCATATATAATGAATTTGACATGAGAAACAGTATTTAAAAATTTTACAAAATATTAATAAACTATAAAACACCCAAAATTTCATATTGGAAATATATAACAAAAGGACATTCAATACAGTTAATGGAAGATATTAAAACAAATATTTTATTATCAATAAAATATACATCTTTTACACATTACTGGAAAGGTTTTAATTGGAAATGCTTGCACAGAGCATTCTTAACCCCAGACAGAATCAGGAAAATTAGTTCTTCCATAAAAGGAATATGTTGGATTTGAGCAAGTACACAATGCAGATTGGAACCACATTTTCTTTAACTGTGTTAAAATTAAGCCATTTTGGAATGGTATTAATAACTTCCTACAAGCTTAATTTAATGAATCATTTTATTTAACTAAATCTCTTATAGTATTAAATGTGAACAACGGTCCTCATTTGAATAGGTCAAACATGTATCTAGTATGGACTATACTTGCAATTTCAAGGATGTGTATAACAAGAAGATGGAATACAAACACAATACCAACTTTGGAAGACTTCTACAGCCTACTGAAGACCACAGCATTATTGGAAATTAAAATTAAAGAACTAAGAATTTATCAACAACCCTTGGGTCAAAGTCTTATCATTGATTGGCACTATACAATAATTGATCAGACACTCTGATAATGGATTGGACATACTTAAAAAGTAACTGTATACATTAAGATCTGTTATAGTGTCAGGCTAATGTAAATAGTGTACATAGTTATTTAAGATGTTATGTATAAATTGTATGGAATTCATTCAAATGTATTTGAAAAATAAAAAAAAAATTTGAGAAAAAAAAAGATGTTGAGTATGTCTACATTTCTGTACAGCCTTCACCCTAGTCTCCTAAGCTCCTTGAGCTCTAAATCTTACCAGGCACACAAGAATCCAGTTGTCTGGGGTGCATACATGATGGGACAAGCAACTCTAGTGAGGAATTTACATCCATATTATAAGCTGCAAAGGATTCATCTGAAAAAACAGCTCTGGGCAGCAAAGTAAACCACTGGAAAGCAGAAATATACTAATTAACACTTAACATATCCAAATTCCTGCACTCTACCAGTTCAAGTAAATTCCTGCACTGTACCAGTTCAAGACTAAGGAGGAGTAATTGGGATAGACTGACTGTGTGCTAAACAAGGTGATGACCATTAGATTCAAGTACCAAGTCAAAGGTCAGGATACCAACTTAGAACACCAAGTTATGAGTTCAACATAATGTGTGCCGATATAGCAGTCATGGCAGAAGCCCTCATAATACAGAGAAATTTTGATGCAAGATTCATAGACTTTTCATCACCCCAGAAGATAAAGTCACTCAAAATAAAACAGTCTGAGAACTTGACAAAAAAATGCATGAACATTTCAAGAATATCTTCTTACTACCGGGCTGAGAGTAAGCAAGGAGGAGCCCATTGCATCTTACTGTTCCCATAAGATAGTTAAAAGAGTTGGCACCCCATTGTTTACCATTTTCAAACACAGTGTGGAGTGACAATAAATCAATCCCCCACTCCTAATTTTATCTGATTTAAGACATTGAATTATGGAGTACATGGTGGGGGAACAGTAAGCCACTGAGCACTAAAATTTTCTTTCAGCCAGGTCTTCATAAGAAAAGTCAGCTCAACATCATGAATCAAATCGAAGATGATTAAATGATTGCTGCAGATAGCCTCATCAGATTACAGTACCTTCAAAGGACCAGTGGTGCCCTGGTCCTCAGTGTCTGTCCAATACGTCCATTCAGTCCCAAGGGCATATCTTGTAGGACAATAGCACACCCCACATTTTGTTTCATCCCAGGGCAGTAGCAAGTCACTAAAAGAGCTGTCATGTCTGGACAAGTAGAGTCTCTTATGCCATATTTTCTCCATGGCCACAAACTCTGCAGCTTCTGGGTATGATATCTCTCCTAAGACTGAAATGTGTCAAGATGGAGTTCCTAAGAGCAAAAAGGTAAAGCAGCAGGAGGAAGTTTCTTAAGGTCACATGTTGAAATTGTAATTGCTCTGAAAATACCCTGAATTCCATATAAGCATATTGTGGGCCAATGTCTGACACATCTGCAACAAATATACTGTATCTTCAAAGCACTTTTAAGTGTATTGACAACACTAGTATGTGTTTGTCCTGTGACTTCAGAACCTATGGAAATTTGGAACAGAAGTGAACACATATTAGATGCCAATAATCATTGAAATGAAACAAATCTGTTCCATCTTCATTGTCTCCTGAGTACTGATTATGAAATTCTCTCTTTTCTTAAATTGTTGTTATGATATGCATTGCATACAGAACAATCTTTTGCTACACTTTAATCTGCATTTTACTGGCCATTATAGACTATCATTTGCTCTTTTCACTTTAAAATTCATAGATCCAACTCAGGTCTTCTTGCCAACATATATTTCCTTGGCTGATTAGACACTGTCCTTTTATCTTCTTCAAGTAGTAACATTCACTATAGCATTTTCCCCCTTTAAACAAAAAAGTAATGATGGGTCTCTCTCTCTCTCTCTTTATGATATACTTGTGCTCTGGCAACCTTTCAATTTCAAATCTTGAAACGTTCATCTCTGCATCATCAGACATCATAGAGCTCTGAGAATACGTGTCTCAGGCTGGTATGAGCCTAGCATTTTACCTTCTCCAGGGATGATGCCACAATACGAACAAAAGATGATTGATTTTAATAATTGGCTTACTTTCTGGTGTCATTCTAAGGGGGTGCAATATTTTTCAGCATGGAAGGAGATGGTCAACAGACCACACTGCTTTGCCAGGGATGGTTTGCACCTCATCCCTCGAGGCTTTTGAATATTAGCTAAAACATTGTCTTCCCCCATAGTGCCTTTTTTAGGCAATGCCAAACTGAAAGTACCAAAGAAGCAAATCAAAACCAAGAAAATCTAAATGTATTACTGCTCAATGCTAGGAGCTTAAACAAAAAATTCCACTCCATGGAAGCTCTCTGTACCCTGGAGAATGCTGACGTCTGTGTGGTCTCTGAGACGTGGTTTAAAGCTGCGGAGAGCACACCATTAGTCCAAAGTTATGATGCCTTTCACACATTTAGACCAGCTACTTCATAGGGAGGGACTAAAGGTGGAGGTGTCTCTATTTACATAAAAATAAATATACTTTAAGGCTAGTCAAACAGGACAATGCACTTGAGTTGCTCCATATTGAAATCACAACAGGTAAAATCCACTACCACTTCCTTGCCGGCCATAGGTCCCCCTCTATGACCCAGGAAAACCCATACCATGTATTTAACACTAACCATCCAACCCAATACCATATTATTGGATGACTTTAATTTCCCCACTATTGAATCCTATACAACAGCAAATGTGCATGCACAGAGACACTAACCAGGGGTGCAGCCATACTGGATCTGGTCATCTCTAATATGCAAGAGTGCTGCACACCCCCTACTGTAATGCCTTCCCTTGTAAGGTCAGACCACAAAATGGTCTCCTTTGAAGTAAAAATAAAACCTGGACCCTCAGCTCAACTGGGAATATTCAGGAGCTGTTCTAAGGCTAATATCCTGCTATTAAGTGAGAACCTGGAAAAATTTCAAGCCCCTATAAACCCTGAGAACACTTCTGCTTATGCAAAACTGTTCACAGAAACCCTGTGCAAGCATGCTAATAGCTGCATAGAAGCAGCTGTACCCACCAGGAAGAAGTACAGAACTAACTCAAAAAACAAGCCACCCTGGTAGAATCACAAAATCAGTCGGATGTATAACAGGAGGAAGAAAATCATGGCAAAAATTAGGGGGACCAGCACCCAGAAGGATAAAGGCACTCTCATCGAACTAAACAAACATCTCAGAGGACAAATAAAGTCTACCAAAGTCACATTTGAGGTAAGTTTGGCCTCCCAGGCCAAGAACAACCACAAAGCATGTTTTAGCTATGTCCACAACCTCAAAGGCAATACACAATTGTGTGTAGAGCTCATTGTAAATAGAGCCACCTGTACTGAGCCAGAAGATACAGCAAACCTCCTGGCTGATAAATTCAGCACCAACTTTACTCCTCTTTCTCCCTCAACCTTCCCTCAGGAAATATATCAAATGTAATTCCTCCTACTATCACTAGGGAACAGGTCCTTAATGCTCTCTCTAAAACCAAAAGCACTGCATCAATGGGCCCAGACAATATCCCAGGATGCCTTCTAAATAGCATGAAACATGACCTATCAGGGGCTCTGGAATTACAATTTAACTGTAGCCTCCAAACAGTCTTCATGCCTCATGAATGGAGAAAGGCAACAGTCATCCCTCTGCACAAAGGTGGGCCATCTATAGACCCTGGAATCTACAGACCCATAAGTCTCACTTCTCTTATATGTAAGGCCATGGAAAGAATTATAATGGAGATGATCAATAGAGATATAGTAAACTTCCAGCCACTGGATCCAAGCCAGTTTGGTTTAGTCAAGAGCAGCTCATGCCTACTCATCCTGGTGGACTATTTTGAGAAGGTCACCAAAGCAATGGATGAGGGCAAAATCATTCACACTGCCTACCTTGAACTGGCCAAGGCATTTGACATAATAACCCACTTGGGCATTGTTGACAAACTCAAGAGGCTAGGCACAAATCCATATGTCACCCAGTGGATAGCCAACTGGTTCACAGACAGGATTCAGGATGTTAGAATTGGGGAGTCCACCTCTTCAAAAAGGCCAGTCTCAAGTGGAGTCCCTCAGTGATCAGTCCTTGGACTGCTCCTTTTTGGCATTTACTTCTCAGAAGTCAAGGCCAATGTCAGTGGTCTCTGGCTGACTAAATTTGCAAATGATTGCAAATTAGGAGCTGTCATTGAATCTCACACTGACACAAATGTTCTCCTGGAGGGGCTGACACAGAGAAGTAACTGGTGTCAGACCCATGGAGTAAAACGAAATGCCAAGAAATGCATATTGGGAAGTCATCCATCCCTGGTAACTATCATACTGACAACACGCCCCTTAGAGTTGACCCAGTCGTCAGGGACATAGAGACACACATAGATGGTAATCTAGCCTTTGATCATCATGTGTCTACAGTGGTGAAGAAATCATTCTCTGTTGTGCAACTTATAAACAAAGGTATAGCATCTAAGTCCAAGGAAGTCATTGTTCCACTGTATTCGGCATTCATCAGACCTATCATCGAGTACAATGCACTCCTTGGTATGTACCTAACCAGGCATTTCCAACAACTGGAACATCCACAGAGGTTCCTCACTAAAAGAATACAGGGCATAAGTAATATGTCCTATACAGACCACCTCAAGGCCCTATCCCTGTATTCTGTCTCCTACAGGCTTTTGAGGGGAGATCTGGTGCTTGGCATACAGGGCATTGTCAGACCCCACTCTGATGGACCTCCTGCATAGCCACAAAACAGACAGTAGCAGAATTACCCAGTCTAAAGACTTAAACCTTTCCTGTAATATAAATAGGACCAGCTGGAGAGATAGGTATGCATCCCAAAGACTACCCCGTCTATGGAACAGGCTCCCCAGCCATGTAAAGCAGAGTTTCTCCCTAACCCAATTCAAGTCTAACTTGGACAATTGGATGAGAAACCGGAAATTCATCCCTGGTTTGGCACCTATGCCTCTAATGCAAACAGGTAATCTGTAAGTGGTTCATCTCCCAGGCCCATGCTTACACTTATTAAGGGTATCAGAACTTGCCAGAGATTTGGGATGCATGGCTAGGCTTAAAACGGGCCTTGTAGTCATTAGCCTAGTAAACACCTATGAACCTATGAATCACTCTTACTATTCCGCTGAATGAGTTTCAACTTCTCTTTCATCATGGAGTTATTCAGTTCACTCAGTTATTCCTTAAGCAAATGTTATTGATGTGGTAAATGTCCCAGCATATGCATGTTTATGTGATGCATGCATTTCTTTGCATGGTGTAGACTGCAAATTTAAATCACACTTGTGCAGTCTTAAAAACATTCTTTGTAATTTTATAATAGTCTATAAGGACTTTTTAAATATACCCAAGCAGTTGTGGAACAATTGGTTTCCAGAAGCACTCCTTTTTAGTCAATGTGGAACTTTCATATCCATAATGTATGGCAAGCACCCTTTTTTCCATCTGTATGTATCTGACAAATAGTAAAAGCTCTTACAACACAGGCAGCTGGTTTACCTTCCAGCAAAAATCCCTGTACTGATAGCATTCTGACAGGCATCTACTTACAACATGAGTAACTCATACACATCAAAATACTTTAATGGGGTTACTGTAAACTGCTAATTTTATATATTTCATAGTTCTTTTCTTGCTGTGTACTCCAATATCATGGCACAGTGTTCCAATAATTTCCTAAATGACAATTTTTTTATGACAAATTCAGTATAAACTTAGAAGATACTGCACCATTCCTAGAAATCTGATGAGAGGTTGTGTGTCCTCAGGTTGAAGCACCTTAAAAACACCTACAAGGCACAAATATCTCAACTCTTTCACCCTTGTTTTACTCTTGCTCAACACAAGGTAATTTCTTCTAAGCCTTTTAGATAATTCTGACAGCTTTACATCATGCTGTTCAATTAGACCTCATAATGGTATATCATCAGTTATATAAACAGTGCTATCAAGGCCCTTTATTGCCTATACAACAGCTTCCTGAAGCATGGTAGGTGCTCATGAAATATCATATAGAAGTATTAGAAATCTGTACCTTCCCAAAACTGATTTAGAAAATGCAGTTCAGGACATTTGTCATCTCAGCTTATTTGCGAAAATCTATAATTTCCACTAAGCAAAGAAAAATATTTTGCTTCTGGGATAAAGGGCAACACTTCTTCAATTGTACAAAGTGAATAATGTCTCTTTTTAAATGTTTACTCAAGTTTTTTCATCTACGTAAGGGAAAAAATGAGCTTGGCTTCACTACAAAAAGACATGTTGTTGATCCATTCTTTAGGCTGTATTTGTTTCAGGGTCACATCTTTTTTTTCAATGCATTTAAACTCTTCTTGAATTCTGCCTTGAAGATTTACTCACATGTTCTTTGGAAATGCACTACAAGATACCGTACCTCTCAACCTCTTAGAGCAAAAAATCTAGACAAAGCTTAAAATGATGGGGGACAAATAGATTTTAAATATTGCTCTTACAAACTTAGAAAGTTCATAGAATAATATGTTTTGCATTAGCATGAATTTTCTGAAGGATGTGAAGTTTTAAACTCAAATATTTGTCATTATTTAATGACTTCAATCTTCAGCTATTTGCCAGAAAGGTACAGATTTTAGGAGTAGCACACCAAAAATATGAAGCAAAAATCTGGACATTCTGTGAAAATCTGTACAGTTGAGAGGTATGCAAGATACACTGTAGGATCTGCCTGAAATACGATAAACTGACTGCAAGAGTCTAGAATATACTGTTCAATAGCCTAGCCACAAGCTATGGAGATTTATTTGGAACTAAGCTTCTTTTGACCTCATCAACAGCAGCTCTGATGACTTATATGCTTGCACTTCCACCAATGGAAGTGAAGGTAGTATTGCTAAGAGGGCAGAAACTGGTGCTATTGTTGTGGGAGAAAATGGTAGGAGAGTAGTTTCTGATGTGTCAGAGTGTGTAGTGCTCCCTATTCTGCATTCTTCTAGAATCTGTTCTAAAATTAACTACAGTAAAGAGACCTAAGGCATTATTCAAAGCGATTAATTAGATTATGCTTTAGGGAGTAGCATTCTACAAAATTATTGCTGTTCTGGCTGGTTGGTGCTGATAGAGCAAACAAATTATCATAACTGGGGAACAGTGGAATCTTGCAAGAACTGTATCACTTAGATTGTATTGTGATGATCTGGATAAAAGTGTGTGTGTGTGTGTGTGTGTGTGTGTGTGTGTGTGTGTGTGTGTGTGTGTGTGTGTGTGTGTGTGTGTGTGTGTGTGTGTGTGTGTGTGTGTGTGTGTGTACATGTATGTACATGTGTGTATGTCTGTATCTGTGTGTCTGTGTGTGTGTTTGTGTGTAATTGTTTTGGTAGCATATCAATGAGAGATAAAACACTTTGGTAGATGTAAAGTACTCACAATTAATGTAAATGCCACTGTTTGCAAAGGTTTGCAGAGTATCTTGATGTGCCTTCAAAACCATTCCCTATGCTGGTATCATACAAAAGCTAAATGCATTAAATATCAACCCATGTGTTGTAAAATAGATAGCAAACTGGTTGAGAGACGTAACCAACACAGTGCGAGTTGCAGGTGCCTCATCAGAAAGTATAAAAGTGATCAGTCGTGGGCCACAGGGTTCGTGAAGGGATCTCTTCTTTTTGGTATTTACGTTTCAGATCTCCAAGAACAGAGCCAAGATCTCTAACAAAATCTACAGATGACTACAAACCAGGGTTGTTGTGAAGTCACCCTATGACATCCAGACCCTTCAGAATGAATTCTTCCTTGTAATCTCCTGGTGTACCAAAAATGGGCTCAAACTAAATGTTAAAAAGTATAGTATCACCACTACTGTTTGACAACCCCCCCCCCCCCCCGTCATACTGTATGGACAACACAGCACTACAAAATAAAAATGTAATCATGGCCCTAGGTACATGGGTTGATAGGTCTCTCTCTTTTGACCATCATCTGCCAGTGGTTGTCAGGAAATGTTTTTATTTCACCCAGCTAATTGCTGAAAGAATGTCATCAGGGTCTAAAGGGTGTAATCACTCCCTTATATTCAACATTAATCAGCCCATTGACTGAGTACAGTGCCCTCTTTGAGATGTATTTCACTAAACATATCAATCAATTGGAAATACCCTAAAGGATCCTAACCAAAAAGATCACAGGCCTAAAGTCCTTGAGCTAGCAAGAGATGCTAGAAGCTCTATCCCTTTATTCTGTAACTTACAGACTTTTGAGGGGAGATTTCCTGCCACTTACTGTGCCATTAGAGAGCCCATTGTCCTGGACCTCCTGTATCTCTGTCAATAGTAGAACCATGGCCATATAAATTCACCAACTGATAAATAAAACACAGTGTTTGGGCAGGTTTGTAATCCACCACCTCGCAATCCTCTGTAATAAACTTCACTTCCTGGTACAACTCACTATTTTCCTTTAAACATAACCTAAATGGCCGGACATGTATCCCCAAATTTACTCCAGGTTTGACAGGAATGGCCCTCCTAACGAAAGTAGATTCAGCCTAAGGAAGGGTACTGGCAAGGTATCAATGTTTATAAGACTCAGTAGCCTTGGAATATCTAAGAATCTATGACTATATTGAATCCTACTATATTTTATTTGTATCTGAGGGTAAGCAATAGTGTAAGGTGATACCAATGTAAGTATTTAATAGTGAAGTATTTTATTTAATCAGCATTGATGAATTGTGATTTTTTTCTCTCCAAGGAATCCCAGAACATGTTTTTCTTGGCTAGGAATGCTGCTTCTGTCTCCTAATTCTTATCAGTGAGATTACCTTACTCCCTGGCATGACTTCCCTACACCTCCACAATTCACCGTCAGAATGCAGATTACAGAATGAAACTCAAGCAAGGATTTCCCTACTGTCTTTTCACAGATAAGTAAAAAAAAATACTCAGGTCAAGATTAGCCTGAAAGACATTGGATTATACTGACAATGTTGTTGTTGTGTCTTTCGGCTTTTCCCAGTTAGGGGTCGCCACAGCGGAACTCCGGTCCGCTAATGATTGGCAGTAGATTTTTACGTGCCGAGTTGCCAGCCCTGATGCACAACCTTCAACGAAAGTACGCCCATTCACGCATGTCTCCACACAGAAGACGCTCTAGCTGAGAATCGAACAGGACAACGTCTTACTGTGAGGCGACAACACTACCACAGCACCACCACCGCACAGACCAGAAATTTCTAAGTGTATTTTTAACTCTGAACTTCTTCATTGTACAAATGATAAGAATCCAGCAAGGTCAATATTTTTGGCTACTGCAAGTAGTCCTTCAGTAAGTGTAACATCCTAACTATTTGCGGTCTGAAGACAAAATGAGACAGTCACCACAAATGTTTACTGCTCTATGGATTTATAGCTTGTGGTATGTTTGATTTAAAGGCATTTCAATGAATGCTGTTTACTGACATGACAAATGTAAAAAACAAACATTACTCTTTTACATGGAGGGTAAATCATCTCAGACCTCCTTGTATGTGAAGAGCCCCTGCACCCTCCCAATAATACACAATGTTAATGAAATCTAGAGTTTCTGTAATTCTGGGAAAAGTGAGTCTCTTTCAGTGACTGATAGTTTGTTCTGTTTGTCTGAGGTTACTGCGTTCCTTCCACTGCTCTCTGGATGCTGTGGTCTTAATCTGAAGGTGCAGTGAACATAATCTGGAAAATAAGGCAGATTGTGAGGAAGCACTGGCATCTGCTATGCTAATAAGCACTGGCAAAGGATGTCATTTGCTCTTTCATTTTTCTTGTACTATATTTACTTCCTTAAATGTTGTTCCCCCCAAGAACTGTGCATATTTATATATTTTTTCTCACAGAGGGTTAGAAATAGAGGCTAATGACTTCAGAACATTTACACTTAAGTAGTATGGGATGTGCATCAAATAAGTTTAATAGCTATAAGGTGGATGTATTTCTGTTTTTACATGTTTTTATGTAAAAAAATAACCTCTATTCAGTCTTCCTGTCTGAAGTACATTTGAAGCTTTTAAAAGATTTTCAGGTAATTAATGTGAAAAGTCTCCCATTAGATTGTCTGCTGGAAATGGCATGACATATGTAAACAGATGTCTCTTGTTACCAGAAATAAAACAAGGAGTATGAAATATGTCTAAACTGGATAAATTCCCCAGTTAAGTCAGTAATGATGCTCTATAAATCAGTTTAGTAATAGTGTACAGAATCTACAACCCAGACAACCCATGTTCGATTAGCAGAATGGGTATCAGAAGCAGTGGGTTAGTGAGGATAAGCTTGAGTTGTTGATGTCACATCAGTCATCATTGGAGAAGGGGCACCACTAGATCAGCAGCATTAATGATGCCCAGTTGTGTCTGGAGGTTTCACCCACCTGCAGGGGCCTCTAGGCTGAGCAATGGAAGCAAAAAGTGTGTGTGTGGGATCCTACATTCCTCCTCTCCTTTACTGAGTCTATAAGCAGCCTAGGTGAGAGAGGGGTAGGTTGCTCCATAGGACTCAAAGCTGTCCCACTCCCTGCTACTCAGCTTTCACTGTTAGGGGAATTCATGGGCCAATATGTCTTCTCAGGCATAAATAAATGCACCATAGGGCTCTGAACTAGCCTGGGTATGCCCAGCTTCTGTCCCTGTGAAATGAATGGATGATTGGGTTCCAGATAGTTGAGCAATCAGGCTGGGGTCCTACAGAGGTGATAATTTCACAGGATGCCCAGATTTGTGCATCAGATTTTTGCAATGGTGATGGACAGGTTGATAGACGAGATCAGACAGGTGTCCCCATGGACTATGATATTTGCAGATAACATTGTGATCTGTAGTGAGAGTAGGGAACAGGTTGAGGAGGCCCTGGAGAGGTGGATGTTTGCTCTAGAGAGGAGAAGAATGAAGGACAGCATGACTAAGACAGAATATATATGTGTGTGACTAAGAGGGAGGATAGAGGAATGGTGAGGATGCAGGGAATAGAACTGCAAAGGTGGATGAGTTGAAATACTTGGGATTAACAGTTCAGAGTAATGATGAGTGTGAAAGAGAGGTGAAGAAGAGAGTACAGGCAGAGCGGAGTGGGTGGAGAAGAGTGTCAGAACTGATTTGTGACATACAGGTACCAGTAAGAGTGAAAGGGAAGGTCTATAAGAGGGTAGCGAGACCAGCTATGTTATATGGGTTGGAGATGGTGGCATTGATGAAAAGACAAGCGTCAGAGCTGGAAGTGGCAGAGTTAAAGATGTTAAGCTTTGCACTGGGTGTGACGAGGGTAGACAGGATTAGGAATAAATATATTAGAGTGTCAGCTCAGGTTAGACAGTTTGGAGACAAAGTAAGAAAGGAAAGATTGCATTGGTTTGGACATGTGCTGAGGGGGGATGCTGGGTATATTGGGATAATGATGTTAAGGATGGAGCTGCCAGATAAGAAAAGAGGAAAGCGTAAGATAAGATTTGTGGATTTGGTGAGAGAGGACATGGAGGTGGTTGGTGTGACAGAGCAAGATGCAGAGGACAGGAAGAAATGGAAACAGATGATCCGATGTGGCCATCCCTAATGGGAACAGCCGAAAGAAGAAGAAGAAGATTTTTGGTCTAATCCTCATAGAAGTTGTGGTTTTCAGGCAAATAACTGAGGACTGAAGTCACCAAATAATGGCATACATTTGAATGTCAGACATCATATCCTTGAAAAAATCCATGTTAATGCAAAATGTGTAATTCTACCAACTTTCTACATTTATAAGAGCAATATTTAACATCTATCCCTGATTTTTGGGTCTCTGTCTCCCCCATTATTGTTGTGTTGTCCAACGTTCTTGAGCTAAGAGGTTGACAGGCATGAAGATGGGGAATAAAAAATACTAGCATGCTGAATGAATTTTTAAGGGGAAATTTTAAGCCACTATTTTAGTTCCACTGTTCTGCCTCTGTTTCATGGACATTTCGGTAACCAATTCCTATTAACATTTCAAAATCTTTTTAAGCAATCCAGGAGGAAATAAATCCAGTAAGATATCTGATGACATCACAAACTGCATAATATTTGCAATCTTTTGAAATTAGTACATCCCAGGATTTGCATACTAGGATTAGTTATCATGACTCCCCTCCTCCTTTCCTAAGCCAGCTCTATTTCTGTAATGTCATACTTTGTTCTGATAATATAAATATCCTTTAGCAGTAAGAGAAATGCTTAACTTATCCATTTGTATGCACCTATATCCATATGTATGCATATATATATATATATATATATATATATATATATATATATATATGTGTGTGTGTGTGTGTGTGTGTGTGTGTGTGTGTGTGTGTGTGTGGTTCAAGTCCTTCATAAGCAGAGTAGGAGTAGGAGTGATTCTGCAGCACTAATGTGTATGACATTGCATTCCATTTACAACTAGCACTGCAGGCATATATTGTAGTTAAAGTTAACACTGAAGAATTTAGCATTATAATATTAAGAGTTTTATTAGTACCACTGCAGAATGATTATGCAGTGTACGCCCATACACAGAGAAGAGAACTAATACAGAATGTACTATGGCCAATTGGTAGATAAGATGAAAGTAGCCTTGAAACATCTATGCATATCTGAAGACTGTCTTTCATCCCAGCAGTTACTGTATGCACGTGTGTGTGTGCGTGTGTGCGTGTGTGCGTGTGTGCGCGTGTGCGTGTGTGTGTGTGTGTGTGTGTGTGTGTGTGTGTGTGTGTGTGTGTGTGTAAGAGATAGAGAAAAAATGCAAAGTCACACACCGGACATGGAAATGCAATCAGAATGTTTTGGTTCTGGCAGAAAGTTGACTTGTAAAAAGCTGACAACAACAAACTAGGTAAACACAGAAAAAAGTCCAAGCGATACTGGCGACCACACTCCACTCCGTCTTGCCAACATAGAAAGCAGGACAACACATACACTTAACCAAATAAACTATTTCTTTTGAATTACAATTAAACTTCCCCTGTAATCTATATTTACAATTATTGACGGTAAAATAGTTACATCTATATGTTTGCACATATTACAAGCCTCACATTTTACCATGCCTGGTGTCTTGACAAAACAAACTGAGTTATTTGCTAACATTTCCTTCAAATTCTTGCCTCGTTTAAAAACAATTCTGGGACTCTCACCAAGTTTATTCATTAATTTTTGGTTAGATCTAAACAGTCCCCAGTTTTTCTTAATAATATTAATACAAGAACTGCTCTGCATACAAAATGTAGTAATAAAACTACTGCCGCATCCCCAGTACGTTTAACCCCCCATTACATCCGGTTATTCAATCGGAGGCTTCGGGAGAGGATATACGGGCATATTTATGCTATAAGCCATAAGAAAGCAGACAATGCATTGGCCAAGCATATTTCTATGTTTAGTAACCATCGTTTTAAATTTATGGTTATTGATAACATCTCTCGGAGTTTTTGAGGGGGTACATATGCATTTAAATTAGATGAACTAGAATTGAAATTGCAAATTAGGTTAGATGCTTGTAATGTACCTGGTTTGAATAAAGCAATCTCTATTAGTAGTTTGTTAAAGCTTAAAGGCTTAGAAAGATAATTTAAATATGAAAGTATTAGTAATGTGTTTTATTAATGTCAATTATTTAGTTTAGTTTATTTTTCTAGTAAATATGAGTAATAGTTTTATGTAAATATATTAGTTGTTCTTCATTTATCATTTTTATTATGATTAGGATGGTTTTCCTTTAAGTAGTTAAGGCAACTTAATTGATGTATTAATTATCCCACTTTTTTGTGCTGGTTGTAGTATATAAATGGAGCTGGTGTTCTTTTTAATGTATTCTGATGAAGTCTGCTTTGTAGCAGACGAAAAGTGCTTAAATTTATTAAATAGAGTGTGGTCGCCAGTATCGCTTGGACTTTTTTCTGTGTTTAGAAAGTTGACTTGTGAGAGAATAAACTTAATTGTGCAATATTAGGATGAATCAGCAAATATGAAGGTATAAGAGATTGTATATTATTAAATGAATAAAATCCCTATTTATGTTGTTTTGCATGCATCTATGCCTGACTGTTTTCATAGGTTCATAGGTTCATGGTAGGTACTAGACTATTGGCCCTAGGGCCTATATAAGCCTTGCCAAACAGTACCCTGGCTTTTGCCACCCAAGAAAATTATTTTCCTGTGCCCCTGTCAAGCAGAGCCACAGAAGTGATCCCCGGGGTGAATTTCCTGTCTCCCATCCAATCATCAAGATTTTTCTTGAAGAGTGCTAATGAGGAACTTTGTTTGATATAGATAGGTAGTTTGTTCCAGAGTATGGGAAGTCTCTGGGACAGGAATCTATCCCTCCAGCATGTTCTGTTTATTGTGGTGACAAGGTTTAGGTCCCTAGAGGGTGTAGCTCAGAGGGATTGGGATTTCTTTAAGTGGAGCATGTCCAACAGCTCTAGGACATAGCTTTGTATGTTTTTATATGACAGACAGAAGTTTTGCAAATGGAAACTTTGCTGTTGATAATTGGACAGAAGGAATTCCTGTCAGCTCAGCTGATGATTTCCATGAGATTGCTTATGGGAATTTCACAACAGAGTAACAGAAATAAAAAATCCTATAACCATTCTAGCTTGTAGACACTTCATCATAAATTTGTTTTTAATTATTTCTGATGGTGCCTCATGTCTCCTCTATCTGTGGAATTTCTGCCTCACCACTGTAACACTTAACCCTAGAACATATATTTGGCAATGGTAATGGGATTCTGAGAGCACAGCACAGGACAGAGATGGTAAAACAGTCACCATTATTCATATTTTGGAGGAAAGAAGCGAAAAGAAGCAAGAGGAGCATGAAGATAAATTGTTTTCAGATAAATTCCGAGAATGGTCTAAAGCTGGTCCCTGAACCAAAGTAGTTTTTTTTTTTCTGTTTGTATTTTATTGATTTTAACATGAATTAACAAACATAAAACAAAGTCTGCAAAAAAAGTAGAGAAAATTTACAAGCTAATAACAAGCAAAATCCCTAAAAACAGCTGAACAATACAAATGAGGTAACTATATACACTATTTACAACAAAAAGTGCATAACAATTACAGAATGAAATATCAACTCTCTCTGCAGAAAAAAAGCCAAAAATGGAAAAGGATTTTGTTACTTTTTATTTTCTTTTTGAAAGTAAAGTAAAATCAGTAAGCTGAAAATTGACTAAAACAATCTTAGTAACAGGATGTGGAAAATATTCCTAAGTTTAAAAAACAAACCAGAAATGGGATAGGAAAAGAGATAAAGGATTTAGTAAATAATATTTAGTATTTTGCAAAAAAAAATACTAAATTAGACTTGACTTTGAGTACAGTAAGGTGTGGCAGGTTTTTAAGTATGTAGTAGTCATCATAGTAAATATGCCCTAATGTGAGTGACTTTAAATCCAACTGATTCTTAGTGATGTAAAAGTTCATTAACATAAATACGGTTATTAAGACTCATAAGTCTAAAACATTCACATCTTCAGGGGGAATATGAAGAATAATAAACTGCCTTGAAAATATATTGCCCAGGTGTGACGACCGTGCCCTGGCCCAGCAATCAAGGAGCCTCAATCCTCACCACTAACACCAGGAAGGTCGTCTCATAAAAGAGAAAAGGATAACTAATACACACAGTAAAGTACAATTTCTCTTAAGTGCACACAGAGATCACAATCAGTCTGGAGCTGGTTGCTCCCTTGCTCATCAGGTCCCCAATAAGACTCCCCACTGGCACATCTATAGGGTCCAGGTCTCAGCTTAGCTCAGCAAGCTAAAACCTCCAGTATCCTCTCTGTCCAACCAGTGCTTCGTGTCCCTGCCAAGTAGCTGACACAACACACACACACTTTGAGATAAGTATTTATACAACTCCACAGACACTCCTGGGAAAGGCTGACACAGATTCTCCAGTTGTGCCCCTTTACCCAGACCATACAGTAGTAATCCCTGCCACCACCCAGCTAATAATATCAGCTACTAAAAAGGCCCTTAAAAGGGTGTCCAATTATTACTGTGCAATATTATAATCCAATAGTAGTATGACTAACAGTCAAGGCTTACTTTTGAGTGGCCTATTACAATAACCTCTATAAATATGCAATGTACAATAGAGCTTATCTCTACACAAACCAGCCACAGGTAGAAGGTTTTAAAAATATTTAATAATAAATAATTAAAACACAAGACAAAACTACTACACCACAGAGATATCTAAGAGTTCAGAGATCACACAGAAACTTAAAATAATACAGTAGGACAGGTCTGAGTTCAAAGAAAAATACCTAATTAATCTTTACTAGCTTTAACTACTCCTACAAGAAATCACAGTGCTAGAAACTTACATGTGAGCTTAGGCAGAGTGCTGAGTTAGATATCCAAGATCAAAATGCTCCCAGTTTCTTGTGAGAAATAGTATTTAAACATTACTAACAAACATGTCTCTAAGGCCCTCCCAAATTATATCATTTTTGAGACTTAGATTTTCCCAGTATTCATATTGCATCATCTTAACACCTGGTCTGAGTTCTCATGCCACAAACTATATTATTTAGCAATATAACACCTGCTCAGAAACTTACAACAATACAAGGCATTTCACATATACACGCTAGCAGAAACCAGAGCAATAAAGCACCTTCCACATGTAAATTCTGGTCATAAACTTTAGCCTTAAAACAATGGGCATGAAACCTTCATTAATACTCTACCCAGGGAAAGCCTTCGCCCCCTACCCCTGTTCTACCAAATAACGAAACCAATATCCCCACCCAATTTAACAATTTCTTCACCGAAACAGTACTTAACCTCACCAATGCCCAAACCGACACAAACTCACCAACGCAATTAACCACCCTAACACAGCAGAATGACCAAAACACCCCTACTGCTTTCTCCCTGCAGCCAGTCCCTACCAAGACAATTTTAAAATTGCTTAAGAAACTAAAACCAACCACCTTACCTGCAGACAAGCTGCCTGCTGATTTCTTTCAAATAGCAGCAGAAGCTATATCATACCCTATCTCCATCCTCATCAATAGATCATTAACTGAACACAAAGTACCCTCCTTATGGAAAATTGCACACATCATTCCACTTCACAAAGGAGGTACCTCTCTGGAACTGACCAACTACTGCCCAATTGCAATCCTATCCCCCTTATCCAAAATACTGGAAAGGGTTGTGCATACTCAGCTAATACAGTTCATTCTACAATATAATCTCCTCTCCAATACACAACATGGATTTAGACCATCACACAGCACCACCACCGCACTTCTCTCTTACACCAACATAATCAACCAACACAGGAACAAAGGACTATTTGTATCCTCCATTTTCATAGACTTATCTAAGGCTTTTGACATGGTGAATCACAACATGCTTCTTCAAACCATGTCTAACCTAAACATATGTTCGTCTACTATACTATGGTTCACCAACTACTTATCAGATAGGCAACAAGCAGTTCTATGGCAAGGTAAACTATCCCCCTTACTGCCTGTCTCTATAGGTGTTTCCCAGGGATCCATCTTAGGCCCACTTCTGTTCTCCCTCTTCACCAACATCTCCTCAACCCTACCCACAGCCTCAGTTGTGCAGTATGCTGACGATACCACCATTATATGTGCCGCCCTCACGATAAGCAAACTACACTCCCTTACCCAAGCTAACTTCTTCCAAGCCGAAACCTGGTTTACTAACATCAAACTTATACTCAATCCCAACAAAACAAAAATGATCCTGTTTCAACCTGGAAGACCCCAACCTTTAAATGATGACTATAACCTAATAGCCAAAGGTGATATGCAAATAAAACCTACAACACACACAAAACTACTAGGTGTAGAAATCAACAACCAGCTAAAATCCAACATCCATATAGCCCAAACTATCAAGAAAGTCAACAAAAACCTTGGCCTTCTCTATAGAAACAAACAATTCATGACTAAACAAACCAAAGCTACTATTGCTAGAACCCACCTCCTGTCTATTCTGCTCTATGCCTCCCCCATATTAACCAACCTGAACCAAAAAGAACTAAATACAGTGGAATCATGTTATAACAAGATAGCCAAGTTTGCCACAAAATCCAAACATAGGTCCCATCACTGTTTATCCCTAAAGCAACTCAAGTGGCTGGAACTGCCACATGCTCTACTATTCAATCAAATCTCAACAGCACAGAAACTCTACTACCAGCCAGATTTAACCCCATTACTCCAACACCTTATTCAGCCATACACTACCTCCAGAGAGCTAAGATCCAGTAACCAGAACCCAATAAAAGTTATTAGACACAGAAATGAAGCAGGTAAATCTTTGTTTGCCTGTTCAGTTGCCCAAACTTGGAATGCTCTTCCAGGTCACATAACTTCTACTACCTCGACTAAAATATCCAAACACAACCTAAAAAAACTATACTAACAATTGGCTGTGTTCATGCTACTCCACTGGGTAAACAACACTAATACTCTTCTTACTTCCCCAACAAAACTAGCATCTACCACCATCTAAAGGAACAAACCTACTAATCTCTATAAGCTTCACTATATTTTTAACATCACAATGCCAATGCTAACTATATCTTACTTGCATGGCCAACTTTAATTACTGTCTGAATGTAAAATCTTTGCTTTTCCAATTCCTTTGTGTGATGACTTTAGACCCACATTGATATTTTGAGATGATTGTTAAATAGATGTAAATGTGTACCAAAGTCACTGTACTGTATTCTTTGCTTGAACTATTTTGTAAATAATACTTGGAGCTTTCCTCCACAGGAGGCCCTAGACCCTGTATTGTACGTTCTTGCATGAAATATATTGTAAAATATACTTGGAGCTTTTCTCCCCGGGCCTCCGCTGAAAATGGACCTGTGTCCAGTCAGACTATCCCAGTAAACAAATGTGAAATAAAAATAAATAAAAATAAATATATCCAGATGCACTGGAGCTGAATTCTAGCATGGAAAGGGTCACAACATGCTTCACTGGGCCAGTGGAGTGCAATGTTGTCACATATTTTGCAGTTCCACATTTCACAATATTCTTTTACACTCAACAAAACATGCCTATATTTTACATTTATTTGCAAATGCCAGAATTATATATCAAATTCTATTTGACTATGCTGGCGGCCTTTGCCCATCTCTCCCCAATCGTCACACCAGGTTTCCCAGAATGTTAAGTTTCTGATATAATGCAAACCAAACCAAAGCTGACTTGTGAATGTATAACTCAAAAAATATATAATAAGTTGAAACTATTACAGTGAGGAGAGCATTTAAGGAAAATAGGCTTTTTTCATTAGCATAAAGTATGCATTATGAAGAATCAAACATTGTTTAGAAAAGTTTTTAAGGGGGGTATACTTAAGATTTAATAATAGAGATGTTTTATTATTCTTTTACTGAGATGTGATTGTATTCTGACCATATAGATGAATAACAGTACATGTCTATAAATCTAGAATTTATTACCTTATATGATTTTAAAACAGTTTTATCAGATTGCAATGCTAATATCAAGTTTTAAAGACATTTTTTCAATGTTAACAGATTTTGCGGTGTATTTATTAAAGAAGGTTCTAGATTTTGTTTAAAATTAGTGAATATACTTTGGGAAGTTATAAATCTAATTTTAACTCTGCCACAGAGACTAATTCATTTTGAGAAGAGAAAAATAATATAGGTCTAAAATGTTTATCCGGAAATTCAGATTACAATTAATAGGCTGAACTAGAGAAAAAAACTTCTTTTATTATCTATTAGATTTATTAGTTTCTGAAACTATCCTGACAAATACAGACTTTAGCAAAGATGCAAATGCAGGTGATGCAACAAAAGCTTTAAGAGGTTTAAAAGTAGAACATCAATGATAAAAGATCAAGCAGAGGTTGGGGCATTTGGCAGGTTATTTAGTAGCATTAAGATAAAACACTTTATAGCAGATAACATCATCAGTTTCTGGTGAGAAGAAAATGGTAGTAAGGGTGTCTCACATGCTGTTCTAAAATGGTCTCCAGAATGAGAGCTAAGTGAACACAAATACATAGACAAGTTGATCACAGTGAGATTAGAGCCCTACCTAGCTATCTATGCTAACTACAGAAAACAGTGCCTAACACAACCACCACAACATAAGTCTGACTTTTATAATGTCACAAAACACTTTTTAGTAGATGACACCATCAGTGTATGTTGGGAAGAAGATGTTCAGAGGGCTGTATGAGCGTGCTGTATAGTTATATACAAATGTAAAACATTATTCTCAATGAGACCTGAGTGATGTCAGTAGGACACAGAGTCATGCTCTTCTGACTATGCACATATGCATATTGACCACAGTGAGATTAGAACTCCTACATAACTAGTCACACAAGCTAGAAAGCACAGTACATAATGCAAATTCCACAGCACAAGTCTGACTTTTATACTGTCACAGAACACTTTATAGCAGGTGAAATCATCAGTTTATGTTGGGAAGAAGATGCTGAAAGGGCTTTATGAACTTGCTAAGTAGTCACATATGTCTGTAAAACTGTGTTCTCCATGAGACTTGTGTGATGACAGTAATACACAGAGTGATGCTCTTCTGACTATGCACATGGACAGTTACACATACGGGCACACACACAATTTGTTTGTTATGCAATTTGAACCCCTAACTATTTATTCAAGCTGAAGAAAACAGTAGTTAACATTCACATCATCACTTGAAGTCTATTTTTTTTTCCTTGTCATAGCGGTCTTTATAGAGATTGACATAATCATTTTATGTTATGGGTAACATACACTGTTATAAGACTGGTATGCAAAGTGTGAACTTTGGATTTGCTTTTATGCTTGCAATGTGCACAAATACTTAAAAAGACAGCTTCTTAACCTATATGCAATAAGCTGTCATGAATTCATGTTGCAGAACCCAACACACATGTACCTGTTTCTCAATGCATACATAATAGACTCAGTTTGCACACACACACACACACACACACACACACACACACACACACACACACACACACACACACACACACACACACACACACACTTTGTAAACTGCATAAATGCAAGTGTTGATGTATGAGTGTTCATATTGTGATGAATTGAAGTCCACAATAAGACGTGTTAGACAATCGCAATGCCTAGTGTCTGTATAAACCCTTAACAACTTAACAAATGTAATAATGCAGTTGTGCTCTTTATTTATATATTGTACTTGACATTGGAGCTATTACTGACATATCCATTTTCAGGTGCATGGTTGCAGGGCATGCATGAGTCTGAGTAAATATGTATTCAGTGACTAACAAGTACATTCCATTTTGTTGTGTTTTTAAATGTCTTTGGATGGGATGAAGATTAACTGGGCAATAAATATTGTAATACATGCCAAACAGCTCTTTACATAGTGCATCACTGAGAAACTGGTTTGCATGAATAATGGCAAAGCATTTGCGCATGTGAGATTCACATTTGATCTATACAACTTAAACTTGAGAAGTAGTTATGCATATATGCTATGGGAGAAATAGCTAACCAATACTATGGTGTTCATACTGTAGTTTATATTGTAAATGTTGTTTCATAACCTTTATTGACATTACAAACGATTACTATTGATTTGCCCCATTTCCATGGAGTTAAGCGATGGCAAACACAGTTCTCTGCTTAAATGGGAAAATAGCAATATTTCTATTTGTTAGTCTTCCTTCGCATAAACATGCTCTATGGTGAGACACGGCCATCAGCACTTTGGACAGTATTGAGTGTAAAAACATACACCTGCTGCCTAGCTTTCCCTGTGGCAACAGGTGTAAGAAGAGTGAACTCCTGTTCAGACTACAAATTACACAGGGTTCGAATCCAGCTCAGTTTATTTTTTTGCACATGATATCAGGATGGCATTACATAAGCAAATGTGATAATTCCTGCAAATGTGAGCAGCAATGGCTACAGTGAAGTACTTTATAAAAATAAACACCAGTCAAGTGATTTATGCCACCACTTCACATAGGTGTTTGCATATTTCTACATTCAGCAGTCTAGATAACTGTTAGAGTAAATGTTTTATAGTACTACCTTTACAATGCTTTAACTCTGTGTTCCTTTAGTGCAGTGAGCTTAAGCACATTGCACTGAGGTAAATGGACTAGTGCAGCTGATGGCAAAAACTCACCAGGTTTTGCCATAGGACATGAAGAGTCATTCACTGTTGTTTGACATTGGTGTGCAATGCCAAACTCCATCCAAATGCAGAGGACAAAAAGTGAAGGGCTTTATTAGGGGATATTTCTGTCATGTGTGTGGTCTGTAATTCTATATTTTGACCAAATTAAAGGTGTGAAAATGGGGTATATAGCAAAGTGGTAAAATGAAGGACAAGAAGGGGCAGGGACGGCTCATGCTATTGGACTGCAGGACTGCAGCCGCCCCCCCAGCTGTAAAATGAAAACAACAGAAAACAGAAAAGTAGCTGCAAGTCCTGCTTTTCCCTATGTGTTTTCCAGACTGCCATCTAACCATTCCAGATTACAAAAACAAGGAATTTATTGTAGATGCCCCAGAAGTCTATGCGATTTATAACCGCATAGACTGCAAGGAGAACGGACTGCAATGTCTGCATTCTGACTCCCCAGCACTCCCAACTTTACAGAACAACTGATTGGCTCTGCACTCTGTGGACATTCTCAGAAGCTAGTAATAGCAGTGGACTGAGTGCTTCTTCATGCAGACAACGTTGAGTCGGACTGAGCAGCAGATGTGTAAGCAGACATTCTGGTTCAGAAGCTAATGGCAGAGTGTGTGGCTCAGAAGCTAACGGCTGAGTGTGTGTGTGTGTGAGTGTGTGTGTGTGTGTGTGTGTGTGTGTGTGTGTGTGTGTGTGTGTGTGTGTGTGTGTGTGTGTGTGTGTGTGTGTGTAATGCCCAACTCTAATATTCCTGGTGGCTAGAGTTATGCAGGCTGAGGCTCAAATCATGTACCTTGGATACAGATAGCAGCAACAGCCTGAATTCACTACCCACCACCATTGCAGATTTTTGCCTCATATGTTTCTTAATATGATGACACAGGCATTTGAATTTCAGACTTCATATTCTACAGAAAATACATTGGTAACACTACACAAAACAAAACAAAACCCTTTATTCTACAAATTTTCTAAGTTTATAACATCAATATTTGAAATTGTCCCTATTTTTGGGGCTGTATCCTCCCATTATTGGCTTTGTCCTTTTTTGTGCTAAGAGGTTGAGAGGTATGGTGAGAACTGAATTCATTAAATAATAGCCATTTAAGTTTCAGTCTTCATTTCTTTTAAGAAACAGCTTATATGGCATAGTGGTATGTTGCTCTAACTGTAGTGCACAGGGTCCTCTGTTCAAGAATTGGCAGTGAAAAACATGGTTGTAATATAACATTTTATTCTAGCAACTGTGCTAAGAAGTTGAGAGCTATGGTAAGAACTGAGAACTGAATTCACTGAATATGTTTGGGGGCTGTATTCCCCCATTTTTGGCTTTGTCCAAGTATTTTGTGCTAAGAGGTTGAGAGGTATGGTGAGAACTGAATTCATTAAATATCAGCCATTTAAGTTTCATTCTTAACTGAATTCATTAAATAATAGCCCCATTTAAGTTTCAGTCTTTATTTATTTTAAGAAACAGCTTATGGCATAGTGGTATGTTGCTCTGACCCTAGTGCATAGGGTCCTGCGTTCAAGACCTAGCAGTGAAATGCATGGTATTAACATAACATTTTATTCTAGCACCTTTCCAAGATTATACAAGCAGTGTTTAAAATGTATCTCTGGTTTTTGGGCTGTTATCTCCTTCTCCCTCCTAATAAATTTTGTCTTTTTCCAGATTTCTTGTGCTGCAAAGTTGAGAAATACAGTTGAGTGTTGAGTGGATTTTACAAGGAGCTGAGAGCTTGAAGAGATGTTTAGTGCTGCTTATGCTGAGTTTACTTGCATTGTTAATAGCACAACAGATAGTGTACTTGCTTTCGATGCTGAGAGCTTGAAGACACGTTTAGTGCTGTTTATGCTGAGTTTACTTGCATTGTTAATAGCATAACAGGAAGTGTACATACTTTCGATGTAGAAGGCTGTGGGTTCTACTCCCACAGTATGTAGATGCGTTGCTGATACTGTACTGTGTTGTACTTTTAAAGGGGATGGATGCTGCAGTCCTGAGAATGTCATCTTTGGTCGTAGGTACCTAGTAACTATGAACCTGTTATCAGTTTGCCATCCATTCACTGTTGCAATATTACTAGCTTATCATTTCTTTAATGTAATATAGGCAATTTATTCCTGAAGGGCAACAGGCACTTTATTTGTAGATGAAACAATGAAATATAAAGTTGTTTGCTAGCAGCAACCTCTTCATTAGTTACAGATCTTTTTAATGTGGAATTATTTAGATAACTTTTACTTCTGCAGTGATTGTGCATATTTACTGATACTGGTGGACTGTAGAAGTCTGAGTAGACTTTTATATTGGAAATGTCCTCAATTGGGCAGTATTGTCATTATTGGTACATGCATTTTGTTTCATTGTGTACTGGAAAAATGTTCAAAACAATAAATTTAAAACACCCTCTAAAAACTGTACTGTATTATACAAGAAATATAATTTAATGCAATCAGGAAGGTGCATCACAGAACACATGCATGTTTTGTGTGCAAGAGGCCTATCATTTGAAAATAGCCCAAAGTTAATCTTTATCTGCCACTAGCCAAATGTATTTTCTTTCAATGTGGGTTTTAGTGCTGTTTCAATGAATGTGAATTTCAAGGGCAGAGAAGTTTTAATGCTAAGTCTGTTTTCATTGTGAAACTGCATTGCTTTGTTTAGCAGATGTCTTAGTGTTTGTGCTGTAAAATGCAAAATAAAACTTTCAAATGAAGTCCAAATCAGCGTAGAGGTAAGGCAGTATGCACATTAGTGTTTATGGTAAATGGGGTGAAATAACCAAGTAATGGTTCATTGGAATGGCTGCAGGGGGGAGGCTCCATTCGACCATGATTTTGTGAAGGGGAGGGGCAGCAAACTCAGACAGCCCCAGCTGAAATATACCTGTCAACTGTCCAAATTTTTGCTTCTTATTTTTGGTTTGTTCTTCATAAAATTTGAGGTTTTCTGGCAAATCATTTAGGAATTAAGTCACTAAATGACAGACACTGAGTTTCAGACTTCATAACCTTCAGAAAAATACATGCTAAAGCAAGACCTGTTATTCTATCAACTCAGTTTATACAAGAGCAATATTTAGTACTGTTTATATGTTCCCCCTCAATATATTTGGCCTTTTCCAGATTTCCTGCATTAACAGGTTGAGAGGTACATGCAAATAAATTGTTTTATAGAATTAGGCTTATCCAAACCTCTCAACTGTACCCGATTTTGGCTCAAAATGTTGCTCTTCCCCTAATAATCCCTCTGCAAAATGGCAATTTTGGAAGTAAACGTGGAGGGTTTACAATTAATAAATAACTGTAATAATCAGATATAGATTACTTTTATTTCAGAAATGCATGTAGATTCTTTTATTTTATCAGCTACTCAAGTTAACAGTACTAATATTAAAAATGTGTCCCTTCTTTGACAGGTTCCCATCTGTATTGTGTGGCTATTTTATATTTTTGCATCACATTTTTGGTCCATTTTTCATAACATTGTGTTTTTTTTTTGGCAAATTAGTGGCAAATCATTAAAGACTGAAGTTAGAAAATAATGACAGACATTTGAGTTTCAGATTTCATACCCTTCAAAAAATTCATACTAATGCAAGACCTACTATTCTATTATCTTTCTAAGTTTATAAGAGCAATATTTAAAAATTGTCCTTATTTTTTGGTCCTTTGTCCCACTTCTATGTATGGCTTTGTCAAGATTTCTTGCTCTGAGGTTGAGAGGTATGACAAATGTGTCAGGGCCATCACAGTCAGCCAGAGGCATTTCAAATTGTGACATACATGTTGCACCCCACTCCCCCATGTAGTGACTCTGGATGTATCCAAGCAAGGCAAGGAGCAGTTATACAGTGTAAATGTGCAGAGTATCCCCCCATCCAAGCTAGACACAAGTACTATAGTGGCTTTTCCGTCCTTCATTTTGCAGAATGTTCTGGTTTCTGTCATATTTTTATACTGTTGATTTATCCTTATTATTATTCAGAAAGTGCCTGTTGCTCTGTGTTTAAGTAGCAATGCTTTAATGACCATCAGGTAAGCTTGTCCGAGATTGTAAGATGCAAGTAAGCTTTAATAAGCATACTGTTAAAGAATTGCCAACATTGAAAGCCTTTCTGTTGTTGCCATGCAGTGAATACTTGCATAACTAGATAACATATAAGCCTTTGGTATTGAATGCATATGACAGTATTTGTAATAGAGGACAGAATTACATTATTTTAAGAAGCTCATTACATTTGTTGGAGACTTGCAGTCATCTTTGCAGGCTTTACGTGTAAACTAAACAGAATGCCAATCTATCGTATGTGGTCCATAACCTGTGCAGTAATCCTTTAAGCAATGTATCTTGAGCTTGTTTCTTGTTTGCTTTTCATTTTTACTTTGATCATGTTTTCCCCATGAAACAAGTGGATAATTGTTGTCAGGCAGCAGGTCTTTTTTGGATAAGAAACATTTTTGCAAGTGGGGGTATCACAGAGATTGCTACTTTCAGCATGTTACTTGGTACTTTAATAAAGCTGAATATAAATTATAATTAGAACTGCAGTGCAAGAAGAAGTGGTTTGAGTTGAGTGCTGCTTGTTTTTTTATACTTGATTTTGATTGGCATTCCAGTAATGTATTTAAAAAGTAATTTATTTTTTTCATGCCTCACAACCTTTTTGTTTCCATCTAGATATTAAGTAAGCTGTCATGCAGCCAATGCATTGAAATATTTTTTCTTCTATACTTCATTTTGTTTTGATTGGATTCTCATAATAATAGTTTGGCACCCAGGGCAGTGTTATTTAATTAATTAAAGTTACAGTTTTTGTGGTTTTGAGCATAGCCCCTCCCCTTTCTAGTTGGTCACACCCCTTTTCCATTGACCCCCACCCATTCAGCTGTGTCCTGCAGCCCCCCCTTTGATTTGAAGTCATCAGCCACCACCGAGAAGGGGAAAGAACAAAGGTGAAGCAATATAGGAATCTGCAGCAGGAAATTAGGAAAGAGCCATAGCTATCCACTACTTTAACAGCGTAATTTGAACATGGATAGAAAATTGGAAGAAGTTGGACTGTCACCACAACACAGATGGGTGACATCAATGCAATCATGTTGTATAGCCAATTGAACCCAATCAAGTGTGTCAAGAAGACACATATGTAGAGTGGAGAGCTATGTATGGGACATTTTTTTTGTGGGACAAGAGTACTTGAGGAAGCAAGTACAGACAGGCAAGGCAAACAAGACAGACAGGAATGGTGATAGACCAAATGTTTGGGAGACACCATGATTGGGGATAGGGAAGAGACATTGGAGGCACATGCCCATCAAGTATGGGGACAGTGAGAATATAGTCCTCACCCTAATTACTATCACCGCTGTCCCCTTCTTTAGCTTGCAGCCCCAAACTCCATCTTAGCAACTTGGCATTTTGTTGACTGGCTCTGTTTAACCATGTTAGAGGGTTGTGATCTGTCATCACAGTGAATTGTCTTCCATACAGATAAGGCTGAAGTTTTTGTAGTGCCCACACTATGGCTAGACATTCCTTTCTACCGCTGCATAGCATTCCTCCCTGGGTTGGAGCCTATGACTGAGATAAACCACTAGGTGCTCTTCTCCCTCTGAAGAAATCTGGCTAAGTACAGCCCCCACCTCATAGTTTGAAGCATCCACCTGCACAACAAAGTCTTTGCTGTAGTCTGGACTGGCTAACACAGGGGATCCTCCCAAAGCTTCCTTAAGCTTCTGAAATGCCTGCTCACATGCTGGGGTCTACACTACTTTATCTGGCCTGTTCTTCCTTGTCAGGTCTGTGAGGGAAGCAGCTATGGTACTATAAATGGAAACAAACTTTCTGTAGTATCCTGCTGTCCCTAAGAATGCCCTCACCTGCTTTTTGGTAAAGGTGCAGGCCATACCTGAATGGCTTCCACTTTGGCAGGTTCTGGCCTTATCTTACCACTCCCCACTCTATGTCCTAGGTAGAAGAACTTTGCCATACCCACCTGACATTTGCTCAGCTTAATGGTCAACCCTGCCCTCTGTAGTCTGCCCAGCACCTCCCTGACATGCTGAAGGTGCTCTTGCCAGGAATGGTTCTAGATAGCAATATCATCCATGTAAGTAAGGGCAAACCCTCCTATTCCTGCTAAGATATGATCTACCAGCCTCTGGAAAGTTGCTGGGACATTCTTCATCTCAAAGGGCATCTTTGTGAACTCATACAAGCCAAAAGGAGTCACAAAGGCTGACTTCTCTCTAGCACTGGGAGTCAAGGGCACCTGCCAGTAACCCTTGGTAAGATCAATGGTTGTAAGATACTTAGCCCCACCCAGCTGCTCTAGGGCCTCATCTGTCCTAGGCATGGGGTAAGCATCTGCCTCTGTGTGACTATTTAATTTCCGTAATCCACACAAGAACCTGGTGCTGCCATCCTTCTTTGGCACCAGTACCACTGATGAGGCCCAGGGACTGTTGGACTCTTGAATCACCCCTAGTTCCAACATCTCCTGTACCTCTTACCTCAGAGTCTGTTTGACTCTCTCAGGCACCCTATAAGGAGCCTGCCTGATAGGCCTTTGGGGTCCTGTATCCATCTGGTGCTGCACCAGATGGGTGCTCCCTGGTTTCCCGGTGAACATGCCCCCAAACTCCTGCAACACTGCTCGGATTTCTTGAACCTGGGTAAGAGATAGCTGCTGGGACATTGCTACCCCTTCCACCAAGGAGTCAGCCCGAGCCTCGCTGAGGAGATCAGTCACAAGATCTCTCTCAGACTCCTCCTGCAATCCACTGCAAATGCTCAGCACAAGGGCCTCCCTATCATGGTAAGTTTTCATCATGTTAACATGGTACAATTTGTGCCCCTGCCATCTGCCTAGCCCTTCCACCATGTAGTTAACATCACTTACCTTTCTTACCACCTTGTAGGGTCCCTTCCAAGCTGCCTGCAACTTGTTGTGTCTGACAGAAATGAGAACCATCACCTGCTGCCCTGCAGCATACTCTCTAGCTTGAGCATTCCTGTCATACCACACCTTTTTCTGTTGTTGGGCTTCTGCCAGGTTATCCTGGGCCAGGCCCATGATTCCCTTGAGCCTTGTCCTGAGGTACAGGACATATGCCACAACAGACTCCTTGTCAGACTCACACTCACCTTCCCACTCATCTTGAATTAAATCTAGAGGTCCCCTCATCCTATGTCCATACAGCAACTCAAAGGGTGAAAACCTGTGGATTCCTGGGAATCTCTCTGTAAGCAAACAACAGATGGGGCAAATATTTGTCCCACTCCCTCTTAAACTAATCTGCAAATGCCCATAGCATGGACTTGATTGCAGAGTTTAACCTCTCAACAAGACCATTAGTCTGGGGATGGTAGGGGGTGGTCTTCATGTGCTTCACCCCACAGGACTTCCACAGACAAGCCAGCAGGTCTGACATAAAATTGGCACCTCTGTCAGACAGTATTTCCTTTGGGAAACCTACCCTGCTGAAAATCTCTAGCAAAGCATTTGCCACCTTCTCGGCCTCAATGGAGGACAAAGCCACTGCCTCAGGTTACTGTGTAGCATAATCTACAATCACTAGGATATACTTTTTCCCTGTGGGACTTGGGGTACTCAGAGGACCCACAATATCCATAGCTACCCTCTGAAATGGCTCCTCAATCACAGGCAAAAGCATCAAAGGAGCTCTAACCTTGTCTCCTGCCTTGCCTACCTTTTGGCACTGCTCACAGGTCCTGCTGTACCCTGTTACATCTCTGGAAATTCTTGGCCAATAGAAGTTTTGCATAATACGCCTCTTTGTATGTTTTATCCCCATATGACCTGCAAAGAGAATATCGTGGGCTATGGCTAGAAGCACCAGATGGTAAGCTCTAGGCACTACCAACTGCTGTACTGTCTCATCTTCTAGCCCTCCCTCAGGGGTCCACTCTCTGTACAGTAACCCTTTGTTCCAGTATACAGATTTCCCCTTCCCTTGAGAATCAGATTCCTCCCTAGCTACCTGCCTCAGGCCTTGCAGTGTAGGGTCTGAGAGCTGAGCCTGTCTCAAGTCTCTCCTTGTACCCCTTCCCAGCTCCCCTTCCACTGGAAGTCTGGCATCCTCTGACAGTGGTGCCTCACTGTCAGCCTGGGTGCTACTACTCACATCTACCTTTGCAGTCACCCTGTCCAAGGGAACATCAGTACCCACAAGCAGCTGTGGCTCACATTCAGTCTCACTGCTACAGCGTAGCTCACTCCCTGAAGTAACCACCTCAGCAGTCCTGGCTGCAAGTATGCAGTCTGTCTGGGTCTCCCCCAGGCTACCAGACCCACATGCTTGTCTCCTAGCCTCACTGCATGTAACTGCATAAGTACATAGTACTGCCTCATCCAAATCCTTCCCTCTCAGGACATCTGCAGGATGGTAGTTCCATACCCCTGTTATCTCAAGATAACCCACTGTTGGCATTTTGTCTTTCCCACTTACTGGCTCCCTCACCTTTAGTTCCCCACCTTGCCTCTGTGGACATCTGTATGCCACATGGCCCCATTTGCTGCATTCAAAACATTTAACCTTAGCTTCTGAATGTGTACCTGGACTAGTGGCTTCCCCTACTACTGGCATATTCTGTTGGGGCAGTCTGTGCTGCCCACCATGGGTTCCTTTAGTCCCATGAGCAGTACTGAGGGTCCCTTTCCTGTGCATGGCTGCCCTGCTTGCTAGGTATAGGTCTCCCTCCTTCCCCAACTCCTCTATAGTAGCATACTGTCTATCAGCTAACCAGATCCTCATGTGCTCAGGCAAAGTGCTAAGGGCTTGTTCCCTTACCAAAAGGTCTGCCAGCCCTTCAAAAGTGGTGACCTGACATCCACTCACCCAGCTATGAAAATAAGTGCTCAGTTCAGCAACATATTCACATACATTTTTATCTACCTTGCGTCTATCCTCACAAAACTTTTTCTTATATATTTTGTGTGTTAGCTTAAAACATTCTAATAAATGTCTTTTTACAGCAGTATAATCAAGACAGTCAGTGTCATGCATTTTTGCTAAAGAAGTTACAGCTTTACCATGGAGTAAGGGGGTAAGGAACCGTACCCAGAGCTCTTGGTCAACTTCATACTGTTTACATACCCGCTCAAACATATGAATGAAGCTATCAAAATTATCCCCCTCTTTAAACTGTGGAAGAAATTTACTGACCTTTTGTGCTTCTGGGGTCCGGTTACTCCCTTCCTCATTACCTCCATGACTCTGGCAAAGAGTCAGCCTTTCCCTCTCATGCCTCCTCTGCCATTAATTTCCCTCAGCTTGTAGACTCCTCGTTTTCTTGGCTGCGTCTAGTTCCATACACCTGGCCTCCAACTCAAGTCTCTTTAGCTCCAGCTGAATTTTTAAGTCCACTGCAGAAAGGTTGAGCTGTCCATTCTCTGAGGATATTGTATCTCCACTGTCAATCTGATTGTCCTCCAGGCTGCTGTTTTCTGATGCAGCTGTAACCAAGGCTGCAATCAGGTCTGCTTTAGTCAGGTTTCCATGCACCAGTCCCCTAGCCTGGCACGTCTCCGCCAGCTGACTCCTTGTCAGCTTTCCATACTCTTCTGCTGACATGCTGCCTGCTCACCTTGACTAACACTAAGCTAACAAAAGAAATAAAACAATTGCGATCTTAACTCTGAGTATTACACTGCGTGGCTGTTTTAGAGTACAAAACACTTTTAGAGATCACTGTACAGAGGAATGGTGATAGACACAAACGTTTTGGGGGGCACCATGATTGGAGATAGGTAAGAGACATTGGAGGCACATGCCCATCAAGCATGGGGACAGTGTCCTCACCCTCATAACTGTCATCACTGTCCCCTTCTTCAGCTTCCTGTTGGATTGCCTGATACTTTTTTTTTTTCTGCATTCTCACAAGCAACTTCTCTAGACGACTAAGGCATGTAGCAATACTACTTTCTAAGACCTCACACACCATCCCTGGCAACTCCTGGTGGGTGATGTAAACCCCAACTCCAACTACTCCCAGCAGGTACCTAAGCTGCAGGGCAATGCTACCTGATGCTGATGGCTAATGTAGTGCAGGGTCTGCAGAGGCAGTACTGCCAGGTTGAGTCCCAGATGTGCTGGGCGTTGGTGTGGAAGACAGTGGAAGGGTGTCAGGCTGAGCCCCAGTGGTTGGCCTACCTTCCTGTGCTGAAAAACATTTTATTTGTTAGCAGAAAAGTATAGTATCAGAACAGTGTGGTCACACATATAAAAAAAGAGATAAGGGGTGGGGCGAGAAGAAAAGGATTAGAACCATTATTATGTGACATACATTGTTTATTATAGTTAAATATACTTTTGCTGTTATATTAGATGGATCTTTCAAAATCAGAAACAGGACTGTAAATTTTAACAAATACTCCTTGCAATATGCATATATTGCATATATGTTTTAAAGATAATACAGAGTAATTTAACAAGGCATTTATGCCAATTTTGATTAAGTTAATATGAAATAATGATATTTTTCTAATTAGAATGTGTTTGTTACTAGTGGGAATTGAACTCACCAAATCATAATACACTATTACATTTACCTCCTATAATTATCTTGAGCTACAGAATAAAGCTTGCATGATTTTTACAGTTAAGTTATGCATGCTTAAGTTGCTAGTAATGTATGGAAGAGCAATAATTTTTCATAAAATAATGTTAATTTGTGCCAAATACATACCTCTTGCTTCTCTAATTTTTTTCTAATCATTCAGCATGTGCCTCCATGTTCACTGAAATCTCCTGAGCAGCTGAAAAATAAAGGAGAGAAAAAGAGACATGAAAGTATCATGCATACCAAGCTTGGCTATCTCCAGCTTTCTACGTCAGTTAATGATGCTTTATCTGTATACTTACACAACTGTGGCATGTCAGCAGTCCTAAACTCATCCAGCCACTGAATGAGTTGTGCCTACATGTGCCATTTCAGGTCACTATAATGATCCCTGCATTACTCCCCATTGCGTGGAGTGCTAGTCACACTGGAGACTGCCTTGACTAGACTGTTCCAAGCCTTCGACTTATACTGAGACCCGGTATAGTCCTCCTGCACCAAGCTGCGGTTCTAGCCCTTTATGAGGAGTGCAATGAATATTCTTGACTTCTCCACAACTCATGTTTGAGCTCTGAATTGGGCACCATCTTTTCCAGCTCCTGCCATGTCTGCACAGGTCATCCAACAACAGTTAAATTGCTTTCCCACCAATTAGTGATATCATGTTTTATGGCCAGTGCACAAACTCATACAACCGTGCCAACCACATTTGCATGATGGTGTTTCGAGAGCAACATTGCCAAACAGGGAGAAAGGCAGTTTATGAAATAGAAAGGGTAATGTGGCAGCTGGTATTAAGTTATGGCTTATCTGCTGCTATACCTGACAAGTTTGTCCAGTGGTCAAGACTGATATGTTAAATGACTTGACTTTTAAAATCTGAATTGGGAGGGATCAATTTTATGACTTGACACATATTTTGTGGTCCCTTACATACTGTTAAAAGTAATTTGTCCAATACAGGATTCAAACCTATGTAAAACAGAGAATACATATACACAGTTTTCCTCATTGCCACAGAAGTGCTTACTAAACATGATCATTAATTATATAGATACATTAGAGTGAGTGGTGCTACACTTCAGTTAACCATGTATGTGTGTGACCTGACAGTGTCCTGGTTTATACATTCTCATATGTGATGCAGGAGTAATGTGTGACAATATACTGGAAATGCATATACTTGTGTTTCTTTCAGAGAACATTTCTGAGTTCTGGGTCAGACCACACAATTCATTCTATTTTATAGCTATACTTGCGTTTATTTGAGTTGTGCAGATGACTGTCAGTAAAGTATGAAGTCCATCTCAAGGCAGAAAAAATGTAGTTACAAAAATATAATTGTCATGATACCTCTAGTTACACATATAATTCATATGATATCATGTATATGCTCAATCAACCTGCTATACATAGTTATTGTTATGTGTAATTATCTTTATATTCTTATTGTTGATGTAAATTACAAGGGAATACCACTAAAAATGGAGTGTGCTGGATTAGAACCCTGGCTCACTTGTGTTATGGTCATGAACTTACACCTGGTACCACAAGGAAAGATAAGCAGCATGTGTATTTTTTGCACTCAGTACCATGCAGAGTGCTTACCGCCATGCAACAATGCTTAACTTGTTTGCGAGAACAATGTTTCTTTTTTGTCTGCAGCAGTGAACCTTGTTTTAGCACAAGTGAGCAAAGAGCAAATATTACAGGCAGAAGCTAATGTATATAATTATTGTAAAGAATGTTTATGATCGTTTATCATTTAAAAAATGTTGGACTGGAGCCACTGTCTACCTGTGTTATGTACTGTGTGCCTCAACATCTTTACATGGTGTGCTACACACACAGTTGTTTCATATGTGTAATTTATGCTGTCATTATTATCCTAGGTGCTGACTGCTGCTCAATGCTGCTAAGCGTGATTTCACTTACTAAGGCAGCTGACATTATTTTTTAAATATTTATGTGTTTTGCTGTGTTTGTTCTAAGCCCTGTGCTGTGCAAATGTTAATAAGAGAGAAAAAAGTTAAACACATGTTAAAGAATTACACAGCTCTGGATTTGAACTATCATCCCTTTTCCACAGACACAACTTTGCAGTAGCAATCAAATCATGTGCATACAATCAAGTCACATTTCATCTACAGTATTAACAGGACATACACTTGTACCATTCTCATTACGTTGTACGTATGTGGCTAACATATTTAGTATGAGTGATCATACAGCCATTTATGAATATTTTTGCACAGATGCAGCTCTGTCTTCTCTTTGTATTGTATTCATTATTCCCCTACCTTCGCTGTAATCTCAGACATGCAGTCTATAGTGCATTGTATATCATTCTCCTTTAACTGTATGATAAAAATACATAACAGTGAAAACATTTTTCAGTACAGGCAGAAATGTTTGCCTACTATTGAACAAAAATGATAAATGTGTGCAGTTTTGCTTCATTTAAAAACTTGCTGAAGTTGGTTCCAGACTGTGTAAGTATATCCTCACTGACACATCCACTGCAGGAAAGGCTGTCTGGATTGCTGTTGTGTTTGCCTTCTCTCTCACACTAATCATTCACAGTTGCAAGTTATTAGCAAGTAGTAGTGGTGTAGAACCTACACTATGTTTACATCTGCTTCACAAAGTCAAAAGTTTGGTATTCAGCAATTAAAATGAGTTCACACCTCATTTGCATCTTCACTGTGCTCAGAGGGATGTCTCACTGAGGTTGGGACTCACCCATCCCCTATATTTCCTTTAGACACAGTTGGTATGTCTTTGCAAACCCATTCCACTGATCCCCTCAGATACTGGACAAGTTGACAGTGGCACACATGATTAGGGTACTGTGATTACTGCAGATTCAGTGCCAGTTGACTCTAGCCATAGCCAAATGTGGGCAAGATGCCACACAGGAGGGTTGGTAGGGGTGCTCAGAGTAAGCCTGATGTCTACCCTCCACCTGTAACTGTTGTGTCATTATGTGTCACTCAGTATATGTTTATGTCCATCATGTAGACACAGGAATGTTCCACTAGGGCCTGCAAGAACATGCTGAGGGTTCTTGATGTGGCACAGACTGACTTGTGTGACTGCCTTCACTGTGTAGCCTATTCAATGGATCAGATGAATAATATGATGGAATGAGCAGTGTCTGTAATGGAATATCTGCTGGGAGGGGAGCAGCATCCATGTGGCTATAGGTCAGCAGCAGCATCTGCTGTTAGCCAAGGTGGCCATGCCTGATCCTGTTCCCATAATGGCACTACTTCCACTGCTCCATCAGTGATTGAGATGTCCACATCCAGACATGGTAGGCCACAGGGTCTTGGACCTGGGCATAATTGTGAGGAGAGCTTGTCCAGGAGAAATCACTCAAGTTCGGGTAGCACCAGAACATTTGACCATAAGCATGGATGTGCCAATGTAACTCCTGGCAGAGCCAGTTCTCATTGGTGGGGGCAACAGTGATGAAATGATACATTTACAATGCACAGTTCACACCTGTCTGACATGCCAGAGTGTAGAGCTAGCACAGAGCTTGCCTGTGTTCATGCAGACACTCACACACACACACACATTTCACATCAAATGCCAGTACAGACACACACACACATAACAGGCACATGAGGCATTCATGAGGCTTGCAGGTCAGTCTGACTCATTGGCCATTTCATAATTAGCTACATTTATACCTGCCTGTCTTTCTTGCCCATACTTACTACTTTTGTGTTAGTCTTGGCCTCCTGCCTCCTCCCCCTCCCGCAACAACACCCTGTGTAAATGATAATAACTGTGCCATCACCTTGTTTCTATCTTTTGGATTCAGGGATACATATGTATTTTTTCTGATGTGCAGGATGCAGAGCTGACTTCAGTGCTTAGTATATATGTGTTGGTGATGCTATCTGGAAAACTGTCCTGTGTTTTACAGCCTTTTTTTACTATTGTGAATAATACCTTGAAATCATTGATACATCAGTGCAACCTATTGTTCCTGTTGAGAGTATGTAGGGATAATTAGAGACTTGGGAATGTTTTTTGTATTGTGCATATTTCTGATGCATGAAGCCTATTAGCTGATAAATAACAGACATCTATTGACATATGTCAGTGCTGTCAAATATTGATGTCATTGCTGGATAACTCACACACCTTCTACTCAGGTACATTTGCAAATAACAGCATGCAAGTATCTGCCATTCATTTGTGTTTTTACCCATCTATTTTTACTGTTCCAGGTTCAACAATTACCTTGATAGTCCTGCAGTTACAACTGTTTTAATTTGGGATGACTCTGTGTGATGCTAGCAGTACACATCCAATAAATGGGTAAGTAAAGATTGTGAACATTGCCTGGCATCAACTTTAATGTATGCATGTGCAAAGGATGAAAGTTGCACCCCTTAGATGGTCAGCATATGTGCTCTCCATTGCCTCCTGGCCATATCGAGGGCATATTGTGCATGTCTACCTACACCCACAACCACAGGTGGCTCCACTCTGAGTCCTCACCTGTATATGGCTGTGGTGACTTTGCCAGTGGTGGTGGAATGTGTGGTCCTTCCCTTTGGTGTTCCTGTTGCAGCTGTTTTCTCAGGATAATATTGTTTAGGACAGTACAGACAGTGAAAATTTCAGCAAAAGTACAGGAGCCCCCCCCCCCATGCATCTAGGCACCAGAACCATGACTTCAGCATCCCAAACACATGCTGTATGATAGTGTTTGAGTGCGTGCCTTATTATAGCATTTCTCTGTGGGTGTATGTGCATTTCTGATGGGCATCATCAGCCATGCTTCAAGTACATACTGCATCACCCAGTAAATAGCCTTGTGGGATATCCCTCCTGGAAAACCTCTGGTAGACCTGAGAGTTGTGCCAGATATGGGAGACATGGTAACTGCCAGGGTTGCCACTACACACATTCAGGATTATTCCCTTAGCATTACACATGATCTGGTAGTTAATGGAGTGGAAACCCTTTCTGTTTAAGTAAAGTCTTCCCTTTTCCCCAGATGGTGTTTTGATCCAATGTGTGTACAGTCTATGACACCTTAGACTTCAGGGAAGTGTGCTATGGGACAGAAATCCTTTATAGCTGTAACTCTATCCTTGGGATTAGAGGGAAGATATATGTAGTCACTGACATGCTGTAGCATAGCATTCAGGAATTGATGTAGGATCCTGGCTGCTAATGCCTGTGAAACCCCTGTTGGTCTCTGGATGGTTCTTGCAGCTAAAATTCTAAGCACTGCACATACCTTGGTCTCCACAAGTATTAGTTCCCTCAGTTTGCCCTTTCCTCTCAGTTGAGGATGATAGAGATTGCAGAGTTCCTTCCAGTACTGTCTCTATCCACCCTGTAGCACTCATGCAGACCATGAATAGTTAAATGGGGTCTAAACACTCTTCTGCTTCTTTGCCAAGATCTATTAGCAGCAACAGCAGCATAGAGTTGAGCCTGTTGCACATACACATGCAGAAGAGCAGCAGAAGCCCTTAACATTGTTTCCATGTAGTGTAGTTTCCGTGGCTGTATTCCCACAGGTTTTGGAATTTGAGGCCAAAACCTACACTGAGTATACACAATTACTTTAAAGCTTGTTGAATAGCTCCTCCATCATGGATTTGATTAGCATACAATTTACATATTTACTGAATTGACTTTACACGGTGTGTAGAGCTGGGCAAGCCCAGTAAATGTTGTGGCATGCTAATTACAGCATAAGTAGCTGTAGTCTCTCTCAGAGACTTATCAGATTAATATCTCAAATATTACTGCTGGGATAGCTTGCAGAATTACATCATTTCCTGTCATCTGACTCTAGTTCCCAGATGAAATCTCCACTGCTGGGACCTGGCAGTATTTAGCATCTACCTGTGAAAATACATAGACCTCAGATCTTTGCAGACGCTGGAAGTCATAAAGCAATTACATTCCTCCATATTTCAAGACTAGTAATTATTTCACCCTAAATACAATACAGAAGGCTTCTCAGCACAGACTATATGTCTCTAGCTCATTGAAAACTTAAAGATACCATCTTTTATTGCATAGCTATAAAGTAATTTAATTTCAGCTATTTGTTTCTGAAGTTAGCCTCCTGTATTCCAGTTTCCACTGTTAAAATATAAACACTTAAGCAGTTACACTACTGCATGTACATTTCTCTTCTTTTCCAGTAGGGCACACTGTGGTTACATTTTAAGCACGTGCACTTTATAAAATACCTTTTTAACACACATGTCTGTAGAAACCAGTTTGATATACATATGGCATACAGTTCTAATACAGTTATAACACAAGCATCTTATATAAATTATGTTGATATTCACAAATGACATATAATTATTTACAAAATTCCAGCTAGCTGTGCTGGCACTATCCCCCTTTGTCACAGTCTCCTTGAAATTGATTGTATTATTAGATCTGCAATCTTAGGGCTGCATATATATCAATTGACCTCACCAGATCCAAACATAGCAAAAGTTTTAAAACATGAAGAAAACAAATCTAAGTTGACTTCCCTCTTCAGTTAAGTAGAAGCATATCAGTGTCAAGCGAAAATGGAAACCAAACCAGAAGTAGACAAAAATCAGGCAGCAGCTGAATGTGCCAAAGAAAAAAAAAGAAAGAATATAAAGAGAAGGATCAGATGAGAAGGCAAGAAATGTGGAAAAGGCATAATTATACCTGCAAGTACAGAAAACTCCTGGAACAACCTCATGTTGATCAGGATCTGACAAAGGAATTATTAAGGAGAGGTGAATTTACATAAAAAAATGAAAGGTTAATATTAGTGGCCCAGGATAGTGAACTATATACACACTGGTTTACAAAGTCCAAACAGATAAATGCATATTCTCTGAAACAGAACTGGAAACAGTTGCACATCTTGTTGCTACGTGTGATACACTAATGGCAGAGGGCCCATATACTGAAAGGCATAATAATGCAGCAATACTGTTGCATGGCGGATTGTGCAAACATTATAACATTAAAGTAGCTGAGAAACATTTGAAACATGAAACAGGAACCACAAAGCATTATAGAGAATGATGAAGTTTATATCACATAAAATTAAAAAACAAAAATTCAGCAAATCATGAAAGAAGAGCCGGACTCGAAAAACTTAGCACTTTCGTTCGTTTTAATGACAAAATACGAACATCATCAGAATAAATGTTTCAATATAACACCACCCTTTTATATTAAAACACATGACAAAGTCAACCAATAAGGACACATAAACAATTAAACAATCCAACATTATAAAATGGATATATACTACAACTAAATTAACAAAAGTGCTAAGTTTTTGGAGTCTGGCTCTTCTTTCATGACTTGCTGAATTTTTGTTTTTCATTCGTTACTTGGGAGAAGTGGATACAGTTTAACACATAGAATTACCCATTTCCAGTATACAAAAAATAGATGCAAGAAAACCAGATATAGTTGTCCATGAAAAGAAGAAAAAAGTAGCATCGCTCATTGAAATTGCTACACTCAGTGACTACAGTGTCTTATGTACAGAGAGACTGAAAGTCATAAAATATCATGATTACAGCACTGGGCCTCATAAAAAAGAATTTGTAGTCTTATTTAGATATGCTACCGATACATGTAACTCCATACGAATTGCAAAAGGAATCAGTTCTGGGCACATTGCAGGTGCTGCAAAGAGCACTTTTGGCTAACATCAAAGACTGAAACAATACTAATTTCACAAACTTCGATCATACTTTGACTTAGGGATCCATTCCCATCATGGTATTAGAAACCCAAAAGACTTGGAGAAATTAAACCTACATAGCATCTTATTATGCTGTTTACAATATCATCTTTATGAGTTTAAGTCAGTTGCAGTTTAGATTATTTTTCATTTGCTGGTACAGCAGGAAGAGAAAAAATATCATACAGAGTATAACCATTCATTTTTGTTACAAAAAAGAGACGATAATCTTTTTAAGAGGCACTATATTGGTAGTTAGAATTTAGAGCCACAGTCTTTACAGAAATAGAGAGAGAAAACATGGTATACTGTATTATAGTTTTGCTTGATGTGTCTAAGAGAGATATGATGAAAATTTGTGGAGTAACACAGGAATCAATAATGGGATTTCTTTTTTCTCTATCTTCAGGAGGCTTCTACTATGCTCCCAAAGTAAATATGCACTGAAATTTCAACTAAATGGGACAAAAATGATCAAACCAATTAAAAACTGTAAAAAAAACATTTTTTACAATGTCAAGTTTCCTGCAGACCCAATACATGGGGAACTTTTTTTTCAACAGACCCCTTACTCACAGCTGTGGAGAAAACTGAAAAAAAAAAAAACAGAGACTTATTAATGGCACACAAACTGAAACTACATCTACAATGATTCTCTAAAAAGTAACCATTATCTTGCTGAAAATCTGCAAGATTGAATTGAAGAGTTGAATCATCATTCATTTAGAACTCTAACTGGTAGGTTAACTTTTTATAAGTGACATTGGGTCATTTGTAGAAAAAAAAGCTTGCCACTTTGTGTTGACTGAAAATTATGCAATAGTTTTAGTATATACAAAGGTCAAGAAAGAATGAGAGGAGAGTTAGATAGACTGGAGGAATGATCTAAAATATCACAGGTTATAGTTGGTGCCACATAAAGTGAAATAATGCATTGAAGAAGCAAAACCCAATGGATCACTGCACAGGTAAAGAGGGAGGAGTAGCAGCAACAAATAAGGTGAGTGTCCTTGGGGTCATCATAACAGATAACAATGTTGATAGAACAGCATGAAAGAGAACCAAGAATGTCTAGAAGAATAATGGCACACAGAGGAACACGCCTTACATAGAAAAACAGAAGTTTAATGTCCATCTTTATATCTTTGTGGTTATATAACATCCTGAATATTGTGTGCAGTTCTGAAGACGTCATGCTTGCAAGGATATGGATAGAACATGGGCTCAATTAAAGTGATGCCAAGCCCACACCAGAATCATTTCAGAGGAAAGTAAAAGAGAGTAGCATGCATTCTTGAAGGTAAAAGACAGGAAATATCTCATTAATGTTTAAGTACTTTAAGGCAATCCAGATTCCAAGAAAAAAATAAAGGTGTGTAGTAACAAAGGGATAGAAGATAATGTCATAAGGTGGATGACGTACGGGATACACAAGGAAGTATTGTTTCATTTAAAAAGCTACAGTCTTTTTGATGTGATAATAAGGATAAGAATAGTTGCAAAATTCAGCCCAGTTATGTGGTGCTGAAGGATAAATCCCTAACCAGAGGAAGTTGGTAAAACAAGCGAGAGGGTGGGAATCAGACTCTGACACAGGTTGAGCCATCTTGGGGGAAGATAGGCAGTTGATCTACTACATTACTGATTTCATAAGGAGTGTTGAGGTCTAGAAGCTAGTATTACAGACTACAGGAACTTCCACAGTGTACGTAGCCCATAAGGCTTAAAAAATAAAAAGCGAATTGATTGAGATCTGAGCTGATAACCTAATTTACAATACTGAATACTCAGCTATACTCACTCCAGATCTGCCCCTAACTCACTTATGACCCCTAACAATCTTAACTGTCAGATCAGCTCAATCGCGACACACACCTAATATAATATAGACCTGTCCATAAGACTAGTTAAGTACGATTGGTCAATTAAAGGATGCTATCATGCATCCTCTAATTAGCAGCAACTGACAAAGTCACAGACTGCCATAGTTAGGAGTTAGGGCAGGACAAAGGATGCTTTGGGAGAATGACTTCCACTCCTAGCATACAGTGTTCACCTCTGAAAAGGACAAGAAAGCCTATGGAGTCACATCCTGTTCAGGATGTTAACCTCAGTTCGTGGACCAAACCAGTTAGCACTCATCCTGAAGAGGAACAAATGGGTCATTAGTGAGCTAAGTTGGTAAACACAGTGATCAGCAGAGAAAAGTACTAGTAATATTCAACAAAGCATGAAACAGATGCAGTACAATTCTTATGTGTGGGTGGAACTATGAAACAAAAAAAATGTTTGTCACACTCTGTTCTTCTATTTCTAAAATATGCACTTGCCTAATGAGCATTAAAACAACAAACAGCTACAAATGTATAAGAAATAAAACCAACCATACAGAAATGCAATACACTATATATTACAAGTGGTGGTACAGTACTGACATAACTGTCTAAAATATTAGCACAAAATGAAGGCACACTAATAGAAATACAGATATTATGTATTTAATGTATGCAACTGTAGAACATGAATAAAATGTGAGAAATAAAAGCACTAAAGTCTGGTTTAACTTTATTTTACATTTTTTAGAATAAATGCTATTAATCCATGATTATGATGATTGTGATAGGTCGGACATGATATTGTTATACAAATAATTTAAACACAAATAAGCAAACACAGCACAGTAAGTTCAAATGAATAAGTGCATTTTAATTATTTTTCTGTAAAAATAAACAGTACAGGAATAGTGCTTTCTTTAGAGTAGTGAAATATTACTTAAATGTCCTGTTATACCTCCCCAGTCTCACTCCGTGGGAAAAATATCTATTAGTAAACACATTAAGTTAACTTGAACTAATACGTCATGGCTAAAATTCCTTCTGGTATCTCCCTTGATTCAGGTCAATTTTGTCACTATACTTAACTGAACATACAAAACAGATATCTATCTGTCATTAATAGCTGTTATTTTAGTTGTGTTTAATGTTTTTATTTGCTAAATACCATTTATGCATCAAAAATGCAGATTTATAAAATAAATTATCATATACTTATTATAAATATAAATATAAATAAAAATAATTAGAAGATGTGAAAAACAAAATGAAGACTGTGGTTGCTTCTTTCATAAATGTAACACAAATTCAGTTAATAAAATACAAATATGTACGTTCATATATGCAGAGAAATACAGTATCAGCACATCTGTATTATTTATCCTAGAAAGTCAGATGCCTAGTTCTGATTTTAGTGCTGTATAATTCTTCATAGATTTTATTAGGCAGAGTACAATTCAGTGCAATTCTTAAACTGTTAAAACGTGATGTAACTGGCTGGTGGCAAAACAGATCTCTCATTTTGAGTTTATTTACATAGGCAACTGGAACATGTTCGCATATCTTTTCAGATGTGTATGGTATTGTAATATAACCACTAATTTTTAAACACCTGTATTCCATTGCTGATTTCAAAATCACACTACGTAGTGTATTTCAGATATATAAACAGAATGGATCACGTGAAATGTTTGTCTCACACTGGATTAAGGAGTGGATGTCAGTTTGAAGACAGAAAAACCAAGGCTGAGATCCTAAATGAGTGTTCTACTTTAATATTTAAGAGATTGTACTTTATGTTATTTCAGGGCAGAGTATTGCATGAATGAGTACAACTGGACAGCTAGGAAAGTGACTAAGGAATGGATAGATTGGTACATTGATAGACAGACAAGGGGTCCGTTGCTAAGCCATAGGGATCAAATATGTTGTCCAAAGTCAGGTGCTACCAAACGTGACAGATGTGCTGCTTGAACCATTAAACAGAGTTAAACAACTGTATGAAGGAAACAGTGACCATTGCATAAAACAGGCTCTGGAAAGAAACTAGATAATAACTGCCTGGACAAAATTAGATTTATCCTGAGAAAAGCTACAATATAATATTCCATGAGGTATGCTGCTGGAGTTACTGAATGCAAATTGTCTAGCAAATGGTCAGTAATACTGACTGTTACACTAGAGCCCTTATCACTTTAATGTTACACAATATCATAACAGGTGATACCAAGTCCCCCAAATTGGTGGATGCAGTGTTTCTGCATTGAGCACAGCCTATGATACCATGCTTATCAGAAAGCTGCTGTGAAAACTGAAGGGTATGCTATCAGACTTCAAACTGGTGAGGAGTACGTGAAATTAGATAGGTGATAAGATGTAGAGGACAGCTGTTAGAGATGAACTATGGAACAAGAAGTCAGTGACCAGGAATATTAAACATAGCTTGGTGCTTGCACTAAAGCTACTTTAATTATTTGTGTCAGATGTCACTCATGGGGCCAGACAATAAGGTTAATTGATTCTCTGATAACATTATAAATATCTTACTTGTTAAGGAGTGGAAGATGGCTTCTTAACATTCTTATGCAGTTGACAATGTGGGCAAAAAGTGAGATTCAGAATGAAAAAGTATATGGCTGTCCACTTGGAGGAATGAAATTGAAGGCTGTCATGTTACAACGATATATCCAACAAGTCCAGTGGTCTGACTACTACTATTACTTTCAAAATGGAATGTTGTTATGAAATCTGAAGTAGAAACATCAAGAGTTAGCACAGTGATGGGGTATGCAGCCAGGGATCTGGACTCTGCTGAGGCAGATTTCATCCTCCAGTTATGCAAGGTGCTAGTGAAGTCTCATCTGTAATCCTAGCTTCAGGCCTCAAGGCCTCATCAGGTGAGGTATATTATATTGGTTGAGAGTGTGAAGTAGGTTACAAATGGGGTCGCTGGGTAGATGGAAGGACTCGGAACACTGGGAATGTTCATATTAAAGGAGACTAAAAGTTGGAGAAATGATATGGATTTAATGATTTCTTCAGGGGCTAGGTGATGGTGATGATATATAAATGAAGAGAAGGAGTGAAGCAGAATGATCTAGATCTACAAAAAAGACACAAAGTTTGGTGGGATATATGTAAGAGATAGGGAGGGGCAGCTTATCTAGGATATCTGCAACAGAGAGGTAGATGTGATATACCAAAACTTTTGTTCTCCTGGTATATGGATGTGTTTGCTTTTTAAAGTTTAAGCACAATTTTTGAAAAAACAATTTACTAACTGCTGCTGTCAGTAAGCATTGTCCTTGTAATGCTGCAACTTGCGAATAAAATTATCAACACTTTTAGATATGCATTGTTTTAGCACTGAAATCAGATTTATTAGTGGATGAAAGGGCATAAGATTTGTTACGGAAAGTTGCCAAAAATGTGTTTGCTTATATACAAGGCATTACAGACTATAACTAATATATGACTCATTTAGTAGTTAAGGAAAACTTACATACTTCTGCATTCATGTTTGCTCTTCATGGTATACATGGTCTTGGTGTTATATTTTACATGTTAAAAACATTTTTTTTAAAAGCCATATCTGTGAATCCCTGTGGTCCAACTCAATAAGGACTGAGCTTAACCCAAAGAAAAATTTAAAAGTAAGCATTTTTGCAGGGGGGAAGGTCTTCCTGATGCCTTTGGGGGCAAACCCATCAGACTCCCCAAAGTTACATACATACATGCATACATACATACGAACTCAATGGCCACACAAACTTAAGGAAAGGAGAAATTCACAAAAATAAAGGAATCATAGACAGTCTAGACTTACTTAGTAACTGTACAAGAAGTTATTTCTTATGGAAAAAAAGACATTTGGGAGTTCAAACCTGCTGCACTGAACTTGAACAGAGGGAACCATGTCCAGTGGAACTCAATAAGGCGCAGGGAAGCCCTTTTAAAATCACAGGAATCTCCACCCACTTCCCTGTAATGAATATCCTACTAACATGTGTGGAACTGAAGTAACATCATTTCTGTATGTTTTTTGTCACATGTTATTGCTATAAGCATTATTATGCCCTAATTCAGTGTACAGATTTCAGACATAATTTATATCAGTGCCAGACTGATGGCTGTGCAAGACAGCAAATTACGTGTTCTAGTGCCAGACCAGAGTTTTACAAATAAACAGCAATTATTTTTGTTATGTATCAATTAAATTAAATATAAAGGCACAAACATCCAAAGGTGCACCTCACAAGCACATGTATCACATGCAAACACACAAACACACTCTTGCACAGCAACAACTCATATTCTAATATATAAATATAAGCAAGTTATATAAAGTCTATCCTTTTTGTTGTTAGTTCTGTCTTCATCTGTCTCCCCTCTTTCATTCTTTCTGTTTTTTTTTTTAGTTTGATTCTATTTGTTTTAGGCATGACATTCATATTCAGATATATAAATATACCCAAGCAAACTATGAAGAAGCTTTTTTGTGCCAAATAAAAATGAGAGTCCTGTTTCAAGACAGTAAATGTTCTAGCATTCCCCCACTTTCGAAACTGAGAAGACTTTATGTAAGTTTAACTTCAACTTTGTACAATGTATTTATAACCCAGTAAAACAGTTAAATTCAGCTGATGTCACAATGCTTAATAAATACTAAATGTATATTTTGTGGTACTGAATTGCTGACAATGTCCGCCTTCACAATAGGTCAGCTGACAGTCTATATTTCTTTATCCTTGAATGTTCTAATTATATTCCATGTTGCATGCGTCATTGGGTTGATGAAGAATCTTGTAGCCATGTTACACCTTGATCACATCATTTTTGCTTGGCTATTTCCAAGTTTGCATCTGTTTATATACCTTTTTGCTTTACTATGGCCTCTTGTTTTGATTTTGTTCCATGGAAATCAACCCATTTAAGATCATAGCAATTTGCAATTAACATCCCAAGATGGAGTTTGCTCTTGAGACACTAAGAATACGTTTGCTGACATCACTATATTGAAACATTAGTGTTCCACGGAAGAAATATATATAACCTAATGAGAATAGAAAAAAAGAACATCAGTACTGAATACAAAACTTTAAAACTGTTTACTGACATCTTGATTTGGTGATAATATCACGTAACGGTCAACATACTATTAAAAAGCACAAAAGCAATATAATTTTGAAACACTGAAATATCTGTTTACCCTATAAAGCACCAAATGCAGAAAATGTCTTCGCTGAAAAATAAAAAAAATATCCTTATTGATTTATTTCATTCTGTAAGCTAGCTGCTATTTCGTAAAATGCAACCTTTTATTTGTACAGGAACAAGAATGTACAATGGAACTTTTTTTGACATCTGGAGGTACTCATTGACCAAGTGAACTTCTGCAGAGCCCACCACCACTGACTTCATCCCTTTCCCATTACATAGTTCTCCTCTCCCCAAGCCCACCACATACTGAAGCAAGTTTCAGACATGTCTCCTTACCAGGAGGGCCTTATCACTCCAGAAAAGGGGCAAACTCTCATCCGTCAAGCCATAGAATGCCCTGTGACTAGAGATCACAGTGATTGGAGTGAGTCATCATACTATGGGCAATTGTTGAGATGAAAGTGAAAAGAAAAAGAAGTCTCACATTCCTGCATTGGTAGTTATTCATATCCTATCAGACCTCCCCATTATCAGCTTATTGCCCCATGTCGCCAATCCAAGGATTATGACTCTAAGCATGTTCCAGTAAGTACTCATATCATGTAAGTAGGCTTTCTCACGTCATTACTTTCCCAGAGTCCAAGCTGCTAAATCAAACCTGGGTCATATGGGTCATAACTGAAACTTTATCCCTCCATATCAATGGATCTAGTAACATTTTTTATTTTTAAATAAATATGGGGAGTTGCAGAAAATTTGATGGTCATCAACATCAGGAATGATTGACTCTACCTTTTATTATTTATTTTTGCATTATGAATGAAGTGTTAATAAAAGAACACAAATAATATATGTAATGACTAGACAAAAAAATACTTAGGATGTTATTACAGTGATGGAATGATCCAACAGTGGATCCCCATAAAGTGATTTGCTTTACAGCTCAATTTTTTATGTAGTTTTTCACTATAAGCCTGCCAATCACCAGCACCCCCAATACACACATATACATACAGGTCATAAGCCCATATATGCCACTTACAATGCCCTCACAGAAATTGTTGGTGGAGTCTGGTGAGAGTTGACTGGTGGGGGCCATTATCCAGGCAACAGTGAAGATAATTTACTCCCTTTACCTGCATCCTTCCTTCCCCATGACTACAAGTCACACTATGTTCTTGACTCACTGGGCTGATAGACTAGCATCACTTCCCCTTCCTGCCCCAGACAGGGGCCTTCCACAACTAATGGAGGACCAGAATTGTCCTATAGCTTGCCTTAATCCACATCATCAATGGTGCAAATCAAGGGCATTTAATATATAAGCTAATCCCACCCCTAGTGGCTGACATGTGTGCTTCTGTCACTATAGGGGCCTGCATTGCCTTCCCCTGACATGTTCTCACTCTCACATAGGTCCCCAAGAAGGTTATTGAGAATTTTTTGCCAGTGCTAAGAACACATTTTGTGGTCTACAGCATTGCTTGTCATGTACCTACTCCTTTGACAGATGACAGCAATGCAGTAGATCAGACCACCTCATCCCACCCCCCAGGATCAGCAAGCAAACATCAGCCATTCACTCCCATCCTCCCATGTCAGCCCCTAGGCCATAACTTCATTGTGGGTCATTTGGGTTGCTGTCAGAATGTTCACCATCAAAGCCATGGAGCCAAATGCACATTACAACTCATTTTCACATTAATTTATCTTCACCAGATTAGATTTTCATTTGTCCCTTGAGCTTCCATATATTGCAATGCTCCAACAGAAGTAATTCAGATTTCTATTGACTCTGCCTAGTGCATTAGAATAGCTATCTCAAAAAATTGTAAAATATTAGCATTATTTCTTATGTCAAGTGAAATACTTTAATGCATAATATTTAGGCATTATACTCTGCATTCCATTGCACGTTCTGTGTTTCACTCCTTCTTTTCTTCATTACAAGATATTATGGCATGTTAAAGCAAATTCTTTTCTTTAACAGTGTCATGTCAGTTTATTTCTTCAAATGATGTCATAAGAATAAGCACCTAAGAAAGGGAAGACATTTGTCCTTGTGAAACACAAGTGTTTGAATCAGTGGAACTTGAACACAATATTTAAAAATGCAGCTGGCTTGCTCCAAAATAGTGATAAAACAAAAGAACCCAGCAATCATGACATAATGAGCATTGTTACACAAATGTAATTCCGTGAAGAAGTCTACCCAAATTATTTTTAAATATGTTAAGTTTATTCTCACTGTGTAGAATATTGGATTGAGAAATAAAGTATAAATGGGGGCTGGCACTTCCAGCAGACCTGGAATTTCATCCCTGTAGTTTCTATATGACTACTATAATGGGTGCTCAGGAAAGTGTGTACTTCTTGTGCAAAACTTTAAGTAACTTCAGCCTCTTTTTTATCCAGTTTCATGGATTGAGACTAGATATGCATGTTAAATAACACACTTTGTACTTAAGTGCATTTGAGTTACATAACTATTGACTAAAACTGGGTCTATATCAGTTAATCGAAAGCTTAATTGAGTGAATCACTATTTGTCAAACTGACAAGCGAAAGCTCAATTAAGCAAACAATCGTTTAAGCAATTTTCTTTCCCAGGGAAAGGACATGGTTGGCCACCACAGGGAATTTAACCTTTTCCCCACTGTAGTGCAATCTCAGAGTTGGTATATTTAGTTGGGGGGGGGGGACGAAGCTCCCCAATATGCAGAGTTTTAAACTTTGTTTTGTTTGTTACAGTCGGTGGGTGGAAAACTAGTTTTTTTTTTCCCTAAGAAAGTTTTCGCTTAAATGATAGTTTGCTTAATTGAGCTTTCGCTTAATTGGGTTCAGCAAATAGTGATTCGCTCAATTGAGCTTTCGATTAAATGATATAGACCCACTAAAGCCATATTCCAAGAAACTAAGAAAATGTAAGAAGGCACAAACATGCATTAATAGACAGAATGCCCATTACTTTATTTCTTATGCATGCCACTCAAAGCCTCCTTGCCTCCAGTTTACCGACAAAGATAAGAATGTATGCATTAAAGTGCTATAGTGATTAGTGCTGCTGTATTTTGGGGTTTGATTCCAGCATGCAGTTATGGTCACTCTATAATCACCCTGTTCTCCCTATGTCTGTAGGGTTTTCCTTTGATTATTCTGGTTTCTTCTCACTTTCCAAAGGCACTCATGTTCCTTTAACTGTTTGTGCAAACAGTCCATGCAAAGAACCTTTGTCATTGCCCTTTGACCTTCTGTGCTTGGACATGGTTAAAAAGAGTTCACGAGGATTATCCTACTTATTAACTAAACACATAAATAAATTGCATATTAATAAAATAAACATGAGATGGCAACTAAGAAAAAACAGGATCCTATCAGAATCACTCCTAAGTGATGCAAGGTTCTTTTAGACACTAACTGTAATATATCCAAATCTCTTTGGATGCTATGTCCAGGATTGTAGTACATCTTAATGTAACAGCTGTGTGCTGTGAAAATTAGATTTAGGTAAAAACCAGGAGTCATTATATCATTTCAAAAAGCATTTTTCAATCGCAAAGCAAAAGTAAAGAACAAGGTAAATGTGAAAATTGAATAGTTACCATTTTCTTTGTAGGCTGCATCCAGGTTACCCCCAACTGATGGAAAACGTTCGTCTATATATTTCGGGTGTCCTTTATCCATAACTCCATTCAATTCATCATAGCTAAAAGAACACAAGAAATAAATTATAGATCAACATTCGCCCATCAGCAATTACATTCTTTACTCAAGATAATGTGAAGCAAACAGAAATGCAGGATCACTCTCATGATGTTAGAAATGATTCCTACATGGAGCAAAGCAGTTTTGTGTAAAACCTCCATCTATTCTCAGCATGTGCTCCCACAAGTCTTCAGACACATTTCATTTCGATACTCTTTTACTACCTTCACTTGTTCTCATCCTTACTATAGGTTCTTCATTCACAATCTAAACACTATACCACCATGATGATTTGCATGGTCGCAACCATGTTTCTTGACTATCACGTGGACATAACTATCTCTACACCAGTACCTTAGCATTATTTTATACTTTGAGCTGGTGGCATTGTGCACCATGAATGTATATTATTACTTCTTTGGTCATTCCTGGTAATTTTCTGAGAGTAACTTTTCTAAGCTCCGCATGTATTTCTTGGTGATGCATCTGAAAACAATGTACAAGTATTTAATTTTTTTGAGTGGTCTGTGCTTTGACATTAGCTAAACCCTTTATTAGGTTCAAGGAAGGCATTTCAGAAGGTGGTTGTAGGAAAAGATTATGAAACAAAAATACAAGGCATATAGGGTCTAGCTACAACAGGAACTTCAATACTCTTGAGAATAAAAAAACACACTGTCTCATATGGAAGGGGGTTGTACATTCCCTGTAATCACAGATAATGCTGTGCAATAAACTATCCCAGCTGCGTTAGCTGGTTGTGTTGGTGAATGCAGTAACAAACTAACATATCCTTTCCAAGAGTTTGAATTCCTAGAAGAAAACAGGAAAATATATCAAATGTAATTGCAAACAGTTTTATAGCAGTTGAAGAAGAAGGCTTCAAAACACTCAGTAAAATGAAAATATTTCAAGCAATATGTGGCATATTGCTTTTAGGATGAACAAATTAAAATTTGCTAGTGGTAACTCAGCAAACACTTTCTGTGAACATGGTATGGGAGCAGAAGTTTGAAATAAAAAGAGTGAAACTTGGTGGGAGTGGGAAAATGGATGGGCTTGAAAGTTTAGGAGTGCTGTTTGCTTGGATAGGGAAGTTAGAAACAATATATAAACATGGAAATGCAGACCGACTACTGAACCTAGAAAATTAAACGTACTTTATTCTAATATGAGATTTGCTACAAATGGAAATGAGCATATGGTCTATGTGACCAGTTGCATATGTAAAACATGTTGTAATGGCAAGACTAACAGAAGCTTTCATGATCATAAAAAGAACATTTTACTGCTTTCCAAAAAGAATGATGGTAAAAATTAACTGGCAAACATGTCTGTAAAATGGGATTAAGCATCCTTTCACTGTTAAAGTGTTGTAAATGTTATATAAACCTGATGAGGTGATAATAAAGTAATTTATTATTGTGTATCACAAGCAGACAGCAAGCAGAGTTAGAGGTCCACCCCACCTTAATTTAAATGGCTTGTATATTATAAAGCCATTGCTAAAATCCAGGGGAATAAGATGAATATTTATGTATTTAAAGGTAATTAATTAATCAACTGTCATGTGACTGACTTAGTATCTCACCAGTGCTTGAACTGAGAAATCTGCTGCATCTTAGAAAAGTTCTTTTATTCTGATGAAGTCTTGATAGGTGAAGGCTTACTAACAATGGTAGTACTGTTCTGGGTTCATTGCTCTGCCAACATGTGCTTCATTTGGTGTTAGCTGACTTTCTTTGATTTGTTTTGTTGGCTTTGTTCTTCTTTTTACTTTTGGAACATATAAATATGGGAGGCACGAGGCAGTGAAAAAGCATGACGAACTATGCAGATGAATATAGGCGAGAAGGTTAATATTTAGTATATCAACAGGAAGATAAAATGTGGCATAAGCAGTTACTCAATGTGACAAATAAGGAAAATAAATGAGCTATTGAAAGGAAGACAGTGGCTTTTTAAAGGGTTAAAGTGGGAAAATAGAGCGAGTACTCCATGAGAAGGCAAGGAAAATGAAGTAAGAGGAATAAATTAGGACAAGGCAGTATCCAAAAACAACTAGAAATTCAATATGGGTTTTAAAAACCTTTTGAGAAAATGGACAGCACAAGGGCACTCAAAAGGAAACTGAATTACTGAAATAGCATAACTCTCAACTTTTCGTAAAATTCAGTTTTCCATATAATTCCATATTGAATGGGCCTGCCACACATCCATTTTAAGAATTATAAATAGTTACCCATGGTAAATAATTTTGAATCATTTTAGTTCATTAAAATAACTCTGGAATGCACTTTAACCATATCCAATGCTTCTTCACTGAAGATGATAGTAAGTGTGCCACATTTTACATATTTATTCCACCTTATGACAAGTAGAGTTCCATATGTTAGACAAAAAAGGTTGAGAGCTATGTAAAGCAGGTGTAAAGAGACAAGAAAAAGCCAGGCAGCAGGCAAATGAATTATATACAGTATGCAGAAGCATATCTAGGGTGGGATGAAGTGGCCAGACACCCCGGGTGCAAGGTGTTTAGCAATTGCCAATGAGGCTTCATTACAGTACCAGCATTCAGAAACAGAACAGCACTGGGCATTAAATGAGACAACTATTACCCTCACAGTATATACCTTTACTTTCAGGAAATAAAATAAGAAGGCAAAGAATGCACTTGGGTAAAGGAGGAACTATGGTATGGAAAAGTTGTATAATTTAAATATTAACAAGGATAAGGTAGAAACTGAACTTGACTTGCTAAGGAGTGCTGAGATGCAGAAGACAGTTTACTTATGGGTTTCTTGGCACAGACAGCTTGACCATCAAGCACCATAAAACCAACCCATGGAACATAGTCTCCACTTTCTAGAAAAAAAATGCTTTAAGAGAAGGTGTTTTAATTTCCAGTTAGAATGAGGGAAGGGAGGTTTGCCCTTTGCCTAAATATACAATTGCTGTGAATATTTTCATGTTTGTCTTTATTGTCTTTGACCTAAGTAAGCCTAAGACATAGTACTGCATATCTCCCCAACTTTCGTGCTCACAATGAGCCCTTCACATCTCCCTGATATAATCTGGAGTACTATGATATACTCCACCAGTATGGTGTCCCCCACCCATTTCTACTGCTTCTGCTGCTCTAAAGTGAGAAGAGCACTAGCTCCTCCAGCCTTTGGTCATAAACCTTTTGCAACATCCCATACAACATCCTGGTAACTTTACTCTGAACCGATCAAGACTGAAACTACATGCAATACTCAGGGTATGGGCTGAAAAAGGCCCTGTAGACTGCAAGTATTAATAATTGTTTCTGTAAACTGTCTCCCTGAGGATACACTCCAACATTCCATTTACAGGAAGACATGTCAGATAAGTATGTAATGAGTTTTTGGGGTAAAATGATAGCTGAGTGTCATTTCTTATGTGTCTAGGCAGTGAGTCCATTCATTTATTCATCTTTTGAAACTCATTTTATCGTATCCACGTTTGTGAGAAAATGAAGCATATTCCAGAAAACAACAGGTGTATGGCACAGAACTAGCTGCAGAGTACAAGCCACCCCATGCCAGGGCAGACACTCACCACATGCACATGTACAGAAAAACACCTTATGTGGCACTGTAGTGCCAGCAATTGATCTACCTGGGTGGGAATAGAACCCACAGTTTTCTGCACCAAAGTCAAGTTTGCTGCCTGTTGCACCACTGACATTGCTTATATGTCAACAGAAAGACATAACTGAAAGCGTTATAGAAATTATGCAGTGGTATGCTGAAGATCTTAACCAAGAAGAAGGTAGCTGAATCATTGCACAGGGCAGATAATGTTTTCTTTTGTACTGGATTCAAAACATTTAAATTAACTTGGATACATTTAAAAATATATTAAATACTGAGGAAGAAATAATTAATTTGAAGGAATATAAACATTTTAGGGGAAACTAAAGAAACCATACTTTTATCTCTTATTAACATCTGTGTATTTTTACCAAAGTGTTATTCAGCAGAATTGTCTTCACTGTTTAAAGATAATCCTTGCCTGGGCCTATGCAAGTTATGTGTTACTTGTGGTTAAATATAATATAAAGCAGCATCCAAATGAGATAATGAAGCATTGCATATCAGTAAACCTACTCCAGTTCTACACAGTAATAATGATTTGTTATTGCAGTTTACCTCCAATACTTTTCTCCAACAAAAAATAGTGTCTTCTTAGTGTCTGAGTCATGTAGAACAGCATCGATTCTCTTTACTGATTTAGGAAATCCAAACCTGAAGATGCTTCGGGGGTGGCCTTCAGTTATATCATAACCATTAAGCTCCCAAAACTTTCTTCCTGTCAAGAAATAAGAAGGGCAGATCATATTAATCTAGTTCTGTAAGAGATGAAGCAAAAATCTAGCTCATATGAATCCCACTCATATCAATAGTTCTGCGTTTCCTAATTCAAAATTTATTTACAAAACTTAAGGGAGAGATGGTAAGGAAGAGACTGGTAGTAACTTTGCAAGTAATAACAATAAAACCCATTTGATAACTAGACCGTCCACTGGGCACAGTCCGTTTTCAGAGCAGCATCTGGTTTTGTGATTTGCTCAAGGTCACACAGTATGCAACCAAGTGCTCAGGGAATCAAACCCTGTAACACATGACAAAGGCTTAATCCTCTGCAACAAATGCCAGTACATAGGTAAGTAGAGGTCACTGAATATGCCTGACAGTATCAGAAGAACGAAGCAGTATCAAAGGACAAACCTTCCTAATTCATGGGAGAAGGGACAGAGGTAAGTCTCATAATGAAAACACATATATAGATATATATAGATATTGAGAACAATAATATTAGACTGAATCTAAAATTATCAAAAACAACAAAAATTAAAAATCAATTTTTGAAAAGGGCCAAGCCCGACTGCACCACCCACACCCCCTGCTAATGATATATATATATATGTTAATGATATATATATGCTGATAATATATATATATATATATATATATATATATATATATATATCTACTGATAACATATATATATATATGTGGGTATATAAATATGCAGTTTATTGAAAAAGGGGTCAACTAATTTTGATGGGTAAAGGTATATATATGTATAAAGTGTGTGTGTGTGTGTGTGTGTGTGTGTGTGTGTGTGTGTGTGTGTGTGTGTGTGTGTGTGTGTGTGTGTATACACACACACACACACACACATTTTATATATATATATATATACACACACACATGCACAGCTCCGAGATTGCACAACAATGGGGTAAGGGCAAGTTCCCTTACCCTGATGAATCACAATCCCATACAAAATGCTGGCAGCAAAAGCTCCATTGAACAAAACATTTGTTCATATGAGCATTTGCTGTTTTTACAGCCTGAAAAAAAATCCCTCATATGAGCATTCAGTGTTTCAGGCTAAAAGCAAGGCTGGAAAGGAGATTGACAGAAAAAATGAAACAGAAGGGCAAGGCTTTTATTGCCAAATGAGTGAAAGAAGGCCAGAGAAACTTATAATTTCCCTGTGATACTGAGAGGTGACACTATTTTACTTCATTCTGCAAAAGGGACCACATGGTAGATGTACATTTGTGGGTAGGTGGGTCAAGCATAGAGGTGCACATTAGATATAATGATCATTGAAGTGGACAGAGTGTAAAAGATAGACAGACTGGGAAAACAAACAAAACCAGCTGTTTGATTGTCTACCTCTGTGAGTACTAAAACAGTTGCTGGAGAAACATAAAAGGTCTGTGATTAGACTGTTAAACTGGAAAAAAATGGAGGATAGCTAGTGTTGTTTTACTGTTCAGAAATAATTTCAGAAATGTCAGGCTGTTCTAAGCAGGCAAAATCTAATACCTGTGTTGGGGTAGTGTTGGTACAAATGGTTTAAAGATGGCTGGTGGGAACTTGGTGATGACAATCAGCATTACTTAAACAAGGTGCATTCTTATTCATCTAGTTGGGTCTGTTATTAGGACAAGACTGCTACAGGATCCTGTATAATGAATAAATTATTTATTCCTACGGTAAAAATTCAAGTAAACATTAATTAGAAAAATATTACCTGCTTAAAAATATCTTCCTCTAAATAATTTTTATTGACAAAGAAAACGTACACATCATGACAATTTAAGACATATAGTTCAAAACATTTTCACTGCAATAGATCAACATAGTCTCAATTTATATCTTGTATAACATATAGAATTATATATTATTGAATCATTTCCTCCTATGAACATTGCATTTTCCTCTTAAACTTTAATTTTTTTTAATATTCACAATATTTTCCTTCCCCATATTTTTTCTCCTCGAACGTCAATGCTGCCAGTGCCCCATGTCCACTTCAGGTCTACCAGCATCCTCCTATCTTGTCAGTTTTGCTGGGGCTGGGCATGAATCTTAAGGATGTCCTGGATATATATATATATATATATATATATATATATATATATATATATATAGGGTCTATATTAGAACATTGAAGTTTCAAAACTTTGAATATTCTAATATCGGACCCTATTACGTGAAAGCTAAAAACATCGAACATACAGAACAGCAAATTTTTTCCTAGGGAAAAAAATTGTTGTTCCAAAACACATACACACAACACAAGCACACCAAACAAACAGCAATCCACACACATACACCTAAAATCTTACACCTATCCCTAGACTAAACTATACACACACCACTAAATATCCACTTACCTTAACCCAAACCCTAACTCTAAGTTCCATCACAATCGCACACTTACCTGACCCGTGCTCTAACCCTAACTCACCTAACCTGCCCTAACCCTCATGTCCACACAATCATACACATACCTAACCCACGCCCTAACCCTAACTCTCCTATCTAAACCTCATGTCCACACAATCGCACACATACCTAACCTGCACCCTAACTCTAACTACCCTAACCTGCACTCAATCGCATACTTACCTGAACCCGACCCGTAACTTTCCACCACAGAGCCAAAAATACCAAAGCAATAGAAACGGACAGCCAAATTCTTTCCCTAGGAAAAAATTTGGTTTTCTGTTGCTTCGATATTTTCAACTTTCGTGTAATAGGGTTCAATATTAGAACATTCTAATTAGAACATATATATATATATATATATATATATATATATATATATATATATATATATTGTATACACTCTACCTACTTGTCCCTTTCCCTGCCCCTCACACTCACTGGTTGTATCCAAGGGCAACTCTCCTCTTTGGACCATGCCCCTCATTAGGAAACTTTATCAGCAAACATCCTCCCTCTAGGATAAGCACGTCCATCCCACCCTGCATCTCCATCAGTTGCTTGAGCTAATAATCAGTCAGCTGTGTCATAGGTAGAGTTTTATCTGTCTATGCCACCAGAGCCGACATCCTTCCCCGTGTTGATCTTTGCCCTCAGCAAATACTAGGTTGCCCTCTTCTGATATTGCAACACTCACCTCTTTTACTTCTATTCCCTGCCATCATCCACTTTCTCCTGTCTGCCTCTTTATGCTTCTTCATCCCATCTGTTTCTTAATTTTTTTTATTCAAGTTCTACCCATAGATCTCAACTTCTTAGCACAAAAAATCTGGACAAGCCAGAAATAATGGGAGGACAAAGCCCCAAACATAGGGACAAATTTTAAATATTGCTCTTACAAACTTAAATGTTTGTTAGAATAAAAGGTCTTCTGTTACCTTGCATTTTCTGAAGGATATGAAGTCTGAAATTAAAATGCCTGTCATTATTTAGTGAAGTCAGTCCTCACTGATTTGCCACAGAAATCCAGAAAATCACAAATTTTATCAGGAACAGACCAAAAATATGAGCAGAAATCTGGACAGTCTGTGAAAATCTGGACAGCTGAGAGGTATGCTTCTACCACCCTCACTTCCTGATATCCATTAGCCTATTTTCTCTGCCAGCACTTTACTAATATTTCCCTCTTTCCAAACTTTAACTATGTCTCTCGTTACCCAACCCACCATTAATAACATTTTGTTTCCTTCTTTCCATCACATTCCCTCTGCCCTTCATTCACTCTGAATAAGCATAACAGCGTGCCCTCCTTGATCAAAGTCAAATAATATTCTGTTTGGCTAATAATATCATAGTCCTATGTAATAAATGAGCAATAACTACACAGGTCTAGCGAGATGGGAAGAAATTGTTTTAATTGTAAACTAATACTGTAGCAAACCTTTGAAAATATAGACACGATCCTTTGATGAAGATTCATAAGCAGCATCAACTTTTTTGGGAAGATCTGGCCAATAGGACTTAATCAATGACAGTTCTATGTCTGTCATCTGTGGATGATGACGCCAGAAGAATCTAAACATAAACAATAGAAAGGCAGCAGTTAAGTAACAAATGTCAAAATATTGTTCTTTTCAACAGAAAATATTCTAAACTCTATTACTCAATAAGTGCTTATACCTGCTGTAATTGATTATACATATCATATTGCATAATGCTTTACTATTGCTTGACTGTGATGCTTTATCACCCAGTACCCCTTGGCATGGTCTTATGTATCATATTCCTAAAAAGTTGTATCTTGTATACTCTGGACCTTAATGCTAACCAATGTCTGCATATGTTACTATATTTTTGTATCTCTCCCCGGTTTTGGCTAAAAAGGGTCTTTGGACCATTGCATTAACCATCAACTGTAAAAAATAAAAATAAAATAAAGAATGTCTATATGACTATTCTTAAAATCATGGTTTGTTAACACAGTATTAGTGAATATCATAACAGCAACAAATACATAATACATGAACCAGTACACACACACTCACACACACACACACACACACACACACACACACACACACACACACACACACACACACACACACACACACACACACACACACACTCTCTCTCTCTGACTCTTAGATGTAAGCTTGCAATCCCACAAAATATAGTCCCAAGCTAACATAAAAGACACTCATTCATTTCGCCTGACCTATACAGCACCTCCATACCCCTCAAACAGTGAGCTTTGCCTCCTGCATCCCCCAGAACAACTGTTACCAACTCTAAAACAAATATAAAGGAATAGCAATCATCTCAGAAACTACTATTTCACTGAACACCATACTTTTAAGACTGATTGACTAAACAATGTTTCATTGAAACTTCCTATTGCATTTCTGTCTCATGGCAACCCCCACCCCTTTAGTAGCATCTAACACTGCGGTGACCTAGTTTCCTGGAAAGATGTCATTCAGGTACAGCAGCTGATACTTAGAAAACCAATGACAGTACTGCATATTTTTGAAAGACAAATAGATTGGAACTGAGAAATCAATTATCCAGTATTTGTTTACTGTTTTTGGTCAAGTTTCATGCAGCAAATGTTTATAAATAATCTTCTATATCTGCAGAGATGTTCCAGTCTAAAGCTCACATGTATACTAGTTATTGTATCTTATAAAATTTGATTATTAGCATCATCTATTTTAGAAATTTTCTTCCTTTATTTGAACAGAATAGCCACCTACAATTCATAAAAATTATAGATGACTTTCACCATTTTGCTTTCCGCCCTCCACAACTGTGCGGTATAATAAGCAGCGAACAGAAAATTTAAAAAATATATATCACAGCATTAAGTTAGAATGTCTGGAAATTTCTGCCTAAAACTGATGCTATGTAAAAGCAAATTCTTCTTTTGGCTTTTGCTGGTTAGGGGTCGCCAAAGTGGATCACCTGTCTGCTCATGATTGTCAGTGGAGTTTTACAGTGTTACATTGCCAGCCCAGTGCCCAACTTTCCACAGGAAGCACACACACACTCACACCTAGGGCCAGTTTAGAGTGTCCAATCCACCTACAGCATGTCTTTGGGATGTGGGAGGAAACTGGAGGAAACCCACACAACCAGAGAGAGGACATTCAGACTCTGCACAGAAGGCACCCTAGCCAAGGATTGAACTGGAGAACCTCTTGCTGTGAGGCAGCAACGCTAACCACTGCACCACTGTGGCTGCCTGCTACATAAAAACAAATTACTGTGGGTAAATTAGCATTTCAAGTGTACTAACCAGTCTACTATGGAATAAAAGCTAAAATTCAAACCTGATAAAGAATATCATGGATAAAACAAGCAATAGCTTTCATGGGGCTTTTCTCTAAAAATGTAGTCATAAATATTATTTATGTAATATTTGGTGCTTTCCCCCGGCCTCCACTGAAAAAGGGCACCTGTGCCCAGTCAGACTTTACCAGTAAACAAATGTCAATAAATAATAAAAATAAAATGTATGAATCCACATAAATATTATTTACATAATGCATGTTATTTATTTATTCATTGATTTGTTGATTAAGTTGGGCCTGCTGGGTGTTTGCATTTTACCCATTTGCTCTGAGTGAAATTCTCCACAAGTTTTACTTATACTGAATAAATAGGCAAAAAAAAAGAAAAACATTTGGAAAGCACAAAAAAATCACTGAAAAAGTAACACAGCCAATAAAAAGGCTTCCATTATGAGTGGGCAAATGGCTATTCCCCAAGTCTCAAGTCAGACATTAAGTAATATACATTAACAATGTCTTCATTTGCTAATTATAAAGGTAATTATTATAGTAGTATTGTTGACTGATAAGAGCTGCAAGGGTGGAGTACTGTCAGATGAAGATAATGGCAGTTTCATTGATGGTTTAACTCGTTAACTTCAATAGTGCGAATCATTAGATGTGAGGGATGACTTGTCACATTCATGTCAGTAGCACTTGAAAGGAAGGCCACACACAGTGCTCTTGTCTTGCTGTAAATTAATTGCAGAAGTGAATCTGCTGGATTCAGCACAGCATTTCTTCTTCTTCTTTCGGCTTTTTCCCGGTAAGGGGTCGTCACAGCGGATCATCTGTCCGCTCATGATTGGCAGTGGAGTTTTACGGTGTCGAGTTGCCAGCCCGGTGCCCAACAACCTTCCACAGAAGGTACACACACACACACACACACACACACACACACACACACACACACACACTCACACCTAGGGCCAATTTAGAGTGTCCAATCCACCTACTGCATGTCTTTGGGATGTGGGAGGAAACCGGAGCACCCGGAGGAAACCCATGCGACCACAGGGAGGACATGCAGACTCCGCACAGAAGGCACCCCAGCCGAGAATCAAACCAGAGAACCTCAGCACAGCATTTAGGTGCATTAAATTTAAGAAAATGGCTACAGCTGAACAAGAAATTAAAAAAGCTGCTTTTCTTCCAATGATAAAAATAGTTTTTCATATGCAGTGTTCGTGCTGACTCACAGCTGTAGGGAACTATGAGCAAGTATAATGTCATGCTTAATTATCTGACTACTGGTAAGTGTTAAAAAGGTAATTAGTAATGGCTGACTGTGTCATCTTTTATTATGCTTCAAAATCTGAAGCAGTTAGAGAAACTATTGTTTTGTAGTATTTTTTGATCATTTTGTTAATCCAGTGTATTTTGCTTTTGGCAAACTTTATGTAGCTGTCTACAGGAGCATTTTAGAAAATCTGTAAAGTCCCAGGGCTGACTCATTACCTTTCATTAACCTCCTGATAGTTTTGGCTAGACAGGTTAATATTCTGTCTTTTATTCTTATGTCTCCGCTTAGAGCACTGGTACTCAACAAGCTTAACAGTACATCTGCGAAGACTTCTGCTGTGAAATCTACAGAGGAAGAGTACTTAGGAAGGACCGATTAGTGGAGTGCAAAATAATGTGTAATAGATTCTTAACTTCTTACCATTCTTGTATGGAGCAAGCAGTGTAAGAATGGTGTGTAGCCCACCATTGCTACCAGGTAGTTTGCACTGATGAGTGACCACTGCAGGTATTACTTAGTGTGTATGTGATTAAGCAGGTAGGAACTCCAGTTAGAATTTCATAAAGCAGATTAGCTGTGCCTGTTGTTTATTTATTATAGTTTCTGAATGGGGTAGTAGGCTGATCCAAACAGATCTGCTTCCGCCACAGCCCAGAAGCATAACAAAGAAAGAGGATAAGAAAATGTGATACAAAAAAAAATGGGATACAGTATAAGGAATATGGAGAACAGTGACAATTTAAATGGCTATTAGAAAAAAAACAGTACAAAGGAGCAAACAATGTATATGTTAATGAAGTAATACAAACTTGTGATTTCAAAAATTCAAAAATAATGTGGGAAAATGACATATACAGTTAAACAGAGGTCGTGTGTTATAAGAGAGAAGCTGCAATAGTAAAAATTTTGGGAATGCAGAACAGTTATCTTATCATGGAGTGGTACAAATAGGGGTGGGAGGCTTGCTTTCAAGAAACTGTAATAGCCTTTGTTTGAATGTGTTGTAGGTTAATAAACTAGCACTAGGCTAACTGCCCCTGTGGGCCATTTTAAGGCCTAGCCAGTTTTCACGTGAAAACCAAACCCTGAACCTTGTACTTGTAAGGTAAACAACTTCACCATTATGCCAACCTCCCATCCTTTGCAGTGTTCTATGTTACAGAAGATAGGTGCTAGTACAGAGAAGGTGGGACTCACTGAAGAAAGTGTATCAGTTGGTCTGGTGAGAACTACAGTGTTGTTTGATTTGGGAACAAAGCTGATAACGAGTATTTTTTACAACAAGTCTCTGGCTAAGTGAGGTAGTAGAATCACTGTATAAGGTTTTGTGCATTAGGCAGAGCAGGAGGAGATTAGTCCACTGCAGAACAGATAGGCACTGCTCTTTGGGAAGTAATGCAACAATTTTTTGTTCTCGGTGAGAAAGTCACTCTGGAAAGTAACCAATTGTTTATGCAATTCCCAATATAACTGATGGTTTTCCAGGGATTACTAAAATCACCCAGGAAAATGACTTCTTCAGCAAAATTTTCCTCAAACCATGAAAGGGTAGGATTGAGTAAATTGTGTTTTGAGGGTTATATGCAAACTACAGAGACACGTGTTGTACTTTGGTCAAAAAAGCTTCTTGTAAAATAATTATTGTCTGTCTTCTAATGCTGATATTACCATGATGTGAGCTTTTAAATCGTATAAGAAAGGTTGGAATTCTATGCGATTTATTTTGTTACACAGCCTTCTGAAATATAGGTGGGTTAAACTAAGCCCCTAAATATAGCACTATATGCACATTTTTCATATTAAATACTGTGGTGGTGGTGCTGTGGTAGCGTTGTTGCCTCATAGTTAGACGTTGCCCATTCGATTCTCAGTTAAAGCATCTTCTGTGTGGTGACATGCGTGAATGGGCATTCCTTCGTTGAAGGTTGTGCGTTAGGCCCGGCAAGCCAGCACATAAAAATCTACTGCCAATCATTAGCGTAGTGTTGTAGGGTTTTACGCTACTGTGGATCTCAAACTAGAATGTTGGTTCCTGGATTATAGTTTTATCATCACCAGATACTAAATTTTCCTGATGACTTTAATTTTAAGAAAAATCATCTGCATAAAAAATGATATAATCCCAGATGTAGTTTGTAGTATGAACTGCCTCTTCAGAGTTGGTATAAGATACAACCACCTACTCCAGTATGTGCCATTTCCAGTGTCAAAGTAACAGGGATGGGAGGCTGTAAGACATCATGACATGATTAGTCCTACTTCATGTTTGCGTTTTTTACCAGGTAGATATAGGATTTACTGACTAACAGAAAAAAATGAGCACTGATATGGCAGGCATGTCTTAGGACCAATGTGCATGACTTGTTGAGGGGAAAATGTAAAATACATATTAGACAAGCATATAGATGTTTTTTTTTTAACCTAGAGGAATACACGAGAATATGGAAGATAATAAGATGGCTAAATAGGAAGACAGCTGTAGGGTAAGTCCTTTAAAGTTATACTACAGAAAAAAGGAAAGTCATGCTGCAGCAGTGTGAGTCAGTAAGATTTAGAGCTACTGAGCCTATGTTTGTATTAGTTAGCATCTCACTGGATGGATTTCTAAAATGACGAGTGGTTAGAATAGGTGAGATGAATTAACCAATACAGTCATCCACATTATGCCCAGACCTGGAGTAATTTCTATGTCCAGATTAGGGTTCTTGGCCCAACTGAGTAGTAAAACTGCTTGTTACTTCCACTTATCTGTTGTGGATTAGCTGACTTTGATAGATGTTATAAAACAACTGGATAATGTAGAATTAAAGATTAAGCGGCTAGCTGGTTTTGGCTACTGCTAGCACAGCTGCTTACAGGAAAATTTTAGAAAACATACATAAAGTGGGGAAGAAAAAGTCTTTACATTGGATGCATTACCCCATTTTCCAATGTTAAATAAAATAATCAGTAAAAACTAAAAGAAAAATCTAGCAAAGCTAGACTTTCCACTGTGTGATACCTTAAAATCTCTTGCATTAGAGGTAATATGAGATATACGCAAATGACCACTTAAGGATATCAGGTGTTTCAGCTAAATGACAATTGTGAATGTCCACAACTTTTTTTTCCTTTTAAGTCTTTTATGGAAAAATTCAGACCAGTACAGCCAAACCACACTATACGTAGACACACATGTTTTAGCCTTCTTATGGCCTCAACAGAAAAGAATTAAGTGGAATGTTTATCTAACATTTGGAAACACAGGGTTGTCGTACCCAGCTGATGCCCATAACCATTGGGGTGTCTTCAAAATATCCCTAATAACAAATTAAAACAATGAGCAAGAAGGTCTCACAGGCAAACCAATTAGTAAAAATTAAAAGAAAAATCTAGCCAAGCTAGACTTTCTACTGTTTGATTCTTTAAAACCTCTTGCATTAGGGGTAACTTGGGATATATGTGGTTAGAAAGACCTTCTACATTGCCCACCTGATCATGAAGGGATTCACATCCAGATCTAGTGAGGTCATTGTTCCCCTGTACTCTTCACTTATCAGACCAATGAATGTATCTCACCCGACATCTGCAGCAATTGGAGAGACCCCAAAAGTTCCTCACCAAAAGGATAAATTGAAGAAACTCCAGCTCTATTCAGTCGCATACCGTCTGCTCAGAGGTGACATGTGCCTGACATACAAGGCCATGTCCAACCCGGAATTAATGGACATGCTCCACCTCAAAAATCCAAATCCACCAAAACCACTAGAGCAAGCGACTTAAACCTTAGCACGGATATAAATAGGACGTGCTGGAGGATAGATTTATCACTCAGAGACTCCCTATGCTGTGGAATAAAATCCCGGTCCATGTGAGGCAGAGCACCTCGCTGGCTCTGTTCAAGAGAAATCTTGACCTGTGGATGGGAGATCGTAGGTTTACCCCGGGAATCATCTCTGTGTCACTGCTGGACAGAGGCACAACAAACTAATGGGCACAGTATTTTTCATAATATAAAGGCGTAGCCCACCAAAAATTTGGGCTAGGCTTATAAATGCCTTAGGGCAGATAGCCTAGTATAAACCTATGAACCTATGAACCTATATATGCAAATGACCTCTTAACAACATCAGGTGTTTCAGCTAAATGGCAATTCTAAATGTCCATGACTTTTTTTTTCTTCTTTAAGCCTGTTATGGACAAATTCAGGCCAATAAAGACAAACCCCACTATCTGTGGACATGCAGACTTAAAAAGGAAAAAAAGTCATGGACATTCAGAATTGCCATTTAGCTGAAACACCTGATGTCCTTAAGCGGTCATTTCCATATATCTCATGTTACCTCTAATGCAAGAGGTTTTAAGGAATCACGCAGTGGAAAGTCTAGCTTGGCTAGATTTTTCTTTAAATTTTTACTGATTGGTTTGCCTGTGTGTTAAATAAAATAAACTTCTGTTGCATGATCCTGGCCTCTTGATTTGGGTGCCATGTGTTCAGGTTCAGGATTCAGGTCCTTTACTTCGATGCTCTAAGTGTGAGAAGAGGGAAAAATCTGCCTGCCAGCTGACCATGTAAAAGGCAATGAAATTTTAATTGCAGAGAGCATTTCTTTTTTTGCTTTTCAGTCTTAGTTCAGATAAACATCAGATATATTAATTCCTAGGTTATTGACAAAAAGGTTACAAACGTAATCAGTCAGACTAACCTGTGTTAATTACAAGCAGTTAGAAGAGATATACTACTGTGTGCACTTAGAAATAATGTCATATTATAAAATGGAAAGGAATGTCTTACTTCCTCATTGCCTGTATAACATTAAAAGTATGTAAATTATAGATTAGAAAGAATTCAAAAGACGGAATTTTGGATTCAGGCAATTAGTATTAAAATATAAGATGCAGTACTTTTCTATACAGTTTCCTTATGTGCCTCTAGTCATTTAATAGCAGTGAACTAGGGCCTAAAAACAAAATATGCCTTCCTGCTTTAAACATTATTGCAAGTTACAGTCTCTGAATAGTTTTCAGTTACATATGTTGATTAAATAACCAGACGGAAATAATTCACTGCCTTCTATAGGTAGCAGCAAAATGTAACAGGGCTTTGACATGATACCCTCAAATGAGAACTGATAAGAACAACATTAGATTAGGAGAAGTCCTCCCAGGCGTAAGCAAGTACAATGTAATGACAGCAGAAAAGAAAAAGCTGTATAACCAAGCCAAACACTTGGTGATCTTTGTGAGAAATTGGATCATATTAAGAGCAGACACACTCCCTTGACAGGTAGACAGATACATCAGCGGAGAACATATACAGGCTATGAAGCATACCTTTTCCCCAAACAGCCCAGCGAGGGGACTACCTTAGTCAAGCTGCTGCTTACCTGAAAGTGGAGCACACCTAGGAAAGCAAATCACTTTAGAAGATGTCTTAAAGAAAAGAAATAGCTAGCATAGGTTGCACCAATAAACAAAGCAAAAAGAAGGCTGGGAGATGCCATCATGCAAGAAAGCAATTAAAAACCATCAAGAGGCTGCAGAATAAGAATGCAAGGCAACTGCAGATCCTGACAATAACTACAGTATGATATGATAAGCACCCAGGAGCAGAGCTGTCATTCTGGTATTGCAGTATCAAAAAAGTGCTTGATAACTTATAATCTTATAAATACAGCTCATAATTTTAAACTGTGAAAAATATATGAGACGGAGCATAATCTAAAGAGATGCATTCCATAGTACTAGATTAAGAACAGAGAAGCATGTAAGCCTTACAAGTGATCGTAAAAACAAACAAAAACAATGCCTGTGCCCCATAATCCCTGAGTGGCTCTAATCAATGAAGTTGATATACAGTTTAGGAGTCTGAGAAATCAAGAACTGAACTATTGTCTATTGGCTTGAGAAACTGTTATACAGCCATAACACAGAAGACTAAATTCCCATAATAATTTAAGTATCTTCCTCTGCCTAGCTACCCAGCAATCTTTTCATGCATGCATAAACCCAAGGATTCAAAAGTAGCTTCTTGATGTGATCAAAACCATAATTTTAGGGTATTCTTGTCAGTAAAAGAGTGAGGGATTCCATTGATATTTATGTTCAGGCATCAGACACAACACAGTCATAGGTACCTACATGTAACTATCTAGACAGACAGTTATAACAGAATCCAACAATATTTTTCTGATGCTATAGAAATGCATGCCATAAAATGAGATAATAGCACAAGCCATCTAGTTTATTAAAGGAAGGTCTCAACATAGCCTGCATAGTTTATTACATTACCTGTCTTTGAAAATTATCTTTTCTCCACGAAACTCTGTAATAGCATCAAATGTCAAACTCTGATCACATGAATCTGGGGTTTTGGGATGTTCTGAATCATCTGAGGTTGAAGGGCCTGTAATGTAAAAGTTAATGTGTCATCATTCATTTAATGTAAAATATAATCAATACAATTTATTCCTATATTGCTTTACTTTAATTTGCATTATCCAGCAGTCTTTGTTTTTATACTGTGCGGTTATCATTCTATGATTATACAGAATAGCAGATAGTAGTATACCTCAAGAGAATTATCTAGAATAGGGTTCAAATTCTAACAAGCAGAAAGCTGCTAACAAAGAAGGAACAGATTCTTACCATAAAGGACTTGAATCCCTTTTACATCATCATCTGAAAGTTGAAATTCCTTGGGATTGACATAAGAATAGACGGGGTACATAAGTGCTCCAACATCCTGAGAATGCTGTAGTCCCAGAGCATGGCCAAATTCATGAGCAGCAACATTGAACAAGTTGTAACCTGAACAATATGGAAAACAACAATGTTTTTATTTTATGGAATGGATCTTATATTGAGATAAAACACCACACCCTGATTCTAGCCTCGCTGAGTCAACATACAATGCAAGCAGTTTGTTAAGGAGTTAGATGGATAGAGTTGCAGACTGATTACTAAATTATTAAGCAGATATAAAAATTAGCAGATGCAAATAGATTTACAATTATGAGGTAAATGACAGCAAATTCTAGCAGAGAAACAGATCAGTGCTGGTCCCACAGTTAAAAAAAACTATAATTCTAACACCAAGGATACAGCTGAAAATGTGCCTGTTTGTTCAATTCTTTCTTTTTCAACAATTAACTGACTGAAGGCTATGTTTCAAACTAAAAGCAAGCAGCAGTTCAATATTATTAATGTAATATAGAAGTCATAAAGGTATGGATATTAATGTAATATATAAGTCATAAAGGTATGGATATTAATGTAATATAGAAGTCATAAAGGTATGGAAAGTGTTAGGTTTGTTGGGTGTGACAAATTATTTTGGGAGGAGAGCGTTCCTTGTTATATATAAGATAATGAAAATTAGAAAGAAAAGTATATCTGTGAAATGTGGGGTCTATATTAGTTTGTTGAAATGTAATTCCGGCGAACACCTATTCATCGACCCCTAATCAGCAAAAATCGCATCAGTGATTCGCTGAATTTACTAAGGGCAATGAAATAGGACCTAATATAGACCCAAAATGGTTTATGTAATCTAAGGAGAAATGGTAGAATAGAAGAACAGATAACAGAAAATGTCTAGACTTGATAAGAACAGACAAGGGTTAAATAAAGGAGCAATGGACAAACAGGGAATTTAACAAATGAAAAGTGAAACAAAAAAATTAGTGAAGACAGTATGGAACAGAACAAGAAAGCTGGAATGGAAAGTCAAAATTGTTATGAAAAAGACATTTCAAGATTCCCTTAAACAGATAAAAGACAGCATATAATTAAAATTAGTTCAAGAAAAAAACTTTTAATTTTTATTTTATGTCCAGCTCAGTTTTCAGTAAGACTTAGGCAATCAAACTTTCTCTTTTGAAAAGATGATCAGCAACAGGTTTTCCAACATGATTCAAGGTTTTGTGATATCAGAGTTTTGTTAGTTTAGGCATGTAAGAGGTGCGGTCCCACTGAACTGGGGGCTAAAGATAAATTACTGTTGCTGATCACCCATCCAACTAACTTGGTTTCTTTGTATGAGTCTAATTGAAAACTTTGGCATAAACGTTATAGAACACATTCTCCTTGTGTAGCTACCTAATTACTAAGCCTACATGTAAAACATTTCTTCATACAACTAAATTCATGAAATACCAGCACTTTATAGCTTAATGCAACCAAGCCAATTAATAGACAATTGTCCAATGACTGATGTTTTAAATTTCTGCTTTTAACAGAAGTTTTAAAGAAGCATTGATTTAATTATTCCAAACATTTAAACACAGTAGCTGGTCCCTTTTATTTATTTATTTAGTTATTTATTTATTTATTTATTTATTTCCAGTTTGATTACCGGGGAAGTCTACTGGGCCCAGAGAGCCCATTTTCAGTGGAGGCCCGGGGAGGAAAGCTCCATGAAACAGATTACAGTAAAGATAGCAGTCCAATAAAAATAAAAGTACAAGTACAAATACATATCAAATAATACAAATCATGAGCAATATTGCCCATAGTGGAAAAATATTGTGCAGATACATTTTAATAAATTCACACAGTTAAAAGTCAAAAGTTATTTACAATATTTACAGAGTGCGAGAGATTGTATGGGAATTAGCTATAAAAGGTTATAGCCAGCTATAAGCTGCTTAAAAACTCAGGACGATACCCTCCCAGGGGCTTTTGTTAAAGAGTTCTAGGTATGGAAAATGCAGTTACATTTCCATTTGGAGGAGAGGTAGGTGTAAAGCTGAGCTTTGAAGTTGTTTGTGTTTGACGTTGTCCTTAGTGTGGAAGGGAGAGAGTTCCATTTCTTATCTAAGGAGAAGGAGAGGAGAAGTTGTCCAGCAGGACTTTTAGGTTTGTGGACAGTAATTAAGTTTTGGTGTTCAGATCTGAGAGTTCTATTTGGGGTGTATGGGGGAAGGATGTTAGTTAGAGCAGGGCATTTGGTTGGATTAAATATTAGTCTATGTGCTGTAGTGAGCTGGAGAAAGTCCGGGTAATTTCTAAATTCTAACCAGTTGAGGGATTGGAGGGTAACACAGTGATGAGTGGAATGTTTGGCTTTGGTGCAAATTTAGAAATTTTGTTATAGCAGCTTGTGACGCCCGTGCCCTGGCCCAGCAATCAAGGAGCCTCAATCCTCATCACTAACACCACTCAGGGGCATCTCATATAGGAGGAAAGGATAACAAATACACACAGTAAAGTGCAATTTCCCTTAAGAGCACACAGAGATCAGTCAGTCTGGGGCTGGTCGTTCCCTTGCTCTCATGGTTCCCAATAAAACTTCCACTGGCACAGCTATAGGGTCCAGATCTCAGCCTAGTGGGCAAGCTAAAACCTCCAGCACCCTCTCTGTCCAACCAGTGCTTTGTGTCCCTGCCAAGGTAGCTGACACACACACACACACACACACCCACACACTTTGAGAAGAGTTTATACAACTACACAGAAACTCCTTGGAAAGGCTGGCACAAGTTCTCCAGCTGTGCCCCTTTTTCCCCAGACTATACGGTAGTACCAGCTGCCACCACCCACTAATATTTATCAGCTACTCAAAGGCCCTTAAAAGGGTGTCCAATTATTACTGTGCAATATTATTATCCAATTAGCAGTATAGCCCAGGGCTAAAGTTATTAGAGTGGCTTTGTACAATTTTACCAAAGGCATGCAAGTACTCTAAAGAGCTTAAATTATCTCTACAAAAACAGCCACAAATGAAAGGGTTTACAAATATTTAATAACAAATAGTCAAGACACAAGACAATATTTTTTACTACACAGTGCTAGTCAAGACTTCAGAGATCACAGAGAAATGCTTAAAATAATTCACTATTACAGCGCTGACGTCACAGAAAAACACTTAGTCTAATATTTCTAGTTTCTAACTACTTCTAAGAGAAAACGCAAATCTAAAATAAACTTACATATAGAGCAAGACAGTGCTAGTGAGATGGATGGTCAAAACAAAAAATGCTTTATGCTCTCTGATTCTTTCCGTTTTTACAATTACACTCCTGGTTCACATTACATTATTCTTCACATTTCCCTGGGTTCCCAGGCTAACAGAAACTACATTTACATTCTTCACCTCTGGGCAGAAACCAGAGCAATAAAGGACATTTATGCATGCAAATTCTGGCCATTAACTCTGGCCTTAAAACAATAGGCAGGATGCCTCACTCTAGACTTACTGGCTCTGAGTTTTAACATCAAAGGGTCACAACATGCTTTACTTGGTCAGTAGAGTGCACTGTTGTTACATTATTTTCCAGTTCCACATGTAACACTATTTTTACCATTTAAGACAACAACTTGTGGTTTACATTAATATTTACAGATGACAGAATTATCTCCAAAATTCTATCTGGCTAGGCTGGGAGCCTTCACCCATCTTCACCCAATCTTCATACAGCTTTCAAGTTTGGAAGTGATGGAAGAGGATAGGTTAGTTAGTAGTGGGGCGCCATACAGAAGGGAGAGAAGGAGGTAAGAGAAGGCCAGAGTATGCCTAGTACAAGTAGAGAGGAAGTGGTTGTTCCTGTATAGCATACCTAGTTTTTGGTGGGTTTTCTTTATATTTTGCGGAATATGGATGTCGAACCTGAGGTGTTCGTCTATAGTTACACTGAGTAGTGTGGCAAAGGGAACAACTCTGATCAGAGAGCTGCTTTGGTTAAGGACTTGGAAGGAATTTTTATCAAAAGAGAAAGATTTTTGAGGGTGTGAATAGTGGTATTTCAGATTGGTTAGCATTGAGAGAAAGGTGATTTTGGCGCATCCAGATCTCAGTAGTTGAGAAGGCAGTCTGAGTTTTAGATAGGAGTTCAGGGAGGTTAGAGGTACAGCAGACAAGTGTAGAGTCATCTGCATATTGGATGACTTTGGCATTAGGAATATCAGAGTGAAAGTTATTGATAAAGAGATTAAACAGCATTGGTCCGAGAATGGACCCCTGTGTTACTCCGGTAGGGGTGGGTAAGAAACATAAGGTGTCTTTTTCCATTTCACAGAACGAGATCTATCTGACAGATAGCTTGAGAACCAGGAAAGTGTGTTTTGAGAGTGATTTAGGTTTGAGAGGTGACTTAGAAAGTGCTTATGGGAAACAGTATTGAATGCTTTAAAGAGATCTAGGAGCACTGTGGATACTAAGTTCCCAGAATCTTGGGCTTGATTTACAGTTTCTAAGAATGAGAGTAAAGCTGTTATGGTGCTATATCCTGGTTGGAAGCCATGTTGGGTAGGGGTAAAAAGTTGTTTTTTAGTCAGAAAAGGCATAAGTTGGAGGTGGATGCATTTTTCTAGGATTTTGGAGATTGGAGAGAGAAGAGCTATAGGGCGGAAGTTTGAAATGTTAGTGTTTTTGCCTCTCTTGTGGAGAGGAAGAATAAAGGGCGGAACACCAGAGTTTAGGGACATAGGATTCCTTTATGGATCTATTAATTAGGATACTAATTGGAGAGTTATACCATTGGCAGCAGACTTGAGAAAGAAAGAGGGGATGTTGTCAGGTGCATTGGAGCAGGGTTTTAAGTTTGGATAGAAGTCTTTTTATGTAGTTAGTGGAGGCAGGTTTAAGCTCAAACACAGGGGGAAAATTATTTGGGGACTTAGATGAGGTGGAATTTAGGAGACATGGGCCGTTGTTGGGAAAAGTTTTTGTTAGTTCAGATATTGACTCTAAAAAGGAAGAGTTGAATAGTGAGGCTAATTCAAGGTCATATTTACTTGGGTCCAGACAGGGGTTATTTTTGGAGCCTATGTTGAGGATTGAGTTTATGGAGTTCCAAAAAAGCCTAGGGTTTTGGGGATGGTTGGACTGGAGCTTAGTGTAGTAGGATTTTTTTGTCTTTTAATATAAAGTTTTATGTATTTCATCTTTACTATTAGTATCTCTATCTCACTTATTTCTCACAATAGCCTCTATTGCTTGAGATTTTAATTTAATAATGCATTAAGGTCCACCTTTCTTCTTGCCATTTTACTTTTCAAAGTCTTAAACTTAAACTCTCCCCTCTGAAAAATAGAACTCATATTTAGGCACAAAAGTGCAACTTGAGAAGCTACCAAAATTACAGCCTTTCTCTTACCCATCCATGCTTCAAGATCGTTACTGGGGAAAGAGCATTCTCTAGACGAGGTCTTGCCATTTGGAACCACCTCAATACAGAAGTAAAAACCCAGCATATAGACAAGGGGTTTTAAACATGCTCTGAAAGGCCTTCTCCTTAAAGCCACACAGTGTGCCAGTTACTGTGACAATTGTTAACACCAGTAACAACTCTAGATGTCTGTACTGGACATATTAACATTTTTGTACCTGAATCCTTACTTGTCACACTAAATATTAGCTGGTTTGTTTTTCTGATGTACATTTGTATATAACTCATGCTCATAACTCTTGTTTTTGCCATAGTATTTGTTCATCTTGATAATTCTTATTTATTACCAACGTACCTAGCACTCAGACTTTGTATGCAATGATTCGCTTTTTCCTAATTATACATTTCTTTCTGTGCTGATTCTGTATGTTATGTCTGTACTACTGCTCAATGAGCCTGGGTTGTGGCTAAAATGGGTCAATGGCCCAGCCCACCTACCTGGTTAACAAACACTAAAAAATAAATTGTTGGCATTGTCTTGTTTTCTGCAAGTCAGTCTCATATTATTGTATTCTTACTTTAAATTTCCTTATGGTTTTACATGCACAAAAACTGCAAAACATAAGTGATAAGGTAATGGTAAAAAAGAATCCATATAAAATGACACAGAACACTTATTTATTATTATTAGTAGTAGCAGTATCATTGTCATAATTGTTACTTTATTTATTTATTTGAAATTGTTTACTGGGATAGAGCACTGATTTCAAAAGACAGATTTTAGTCTCAGCAGGATATACAAAGTATGTAAAACAAAGAAAATAATGTAAATAAGTGAGGACAACATAAGCGAATTGAATAAATATGTGCACAAGTAGTAAGACACATTATTACAGATCCTCTTATGCATGCATTCAGAAATTGTTCAGATCAAAGCATTAATACATATTCTACTATATTTACATGCATACAATATATAAAACAAAATTATATATGAATTTATCACACTACAGCACACAGAAGACCAGCAGACTTTTCTTCAGTTATTATTTAGACATCAGTCATACAGAGTTATAACCAAACCATGCAATAATTTGTTGGTCCCAGGCAATTTATACTATATCACTGCTGATGTTTGAATGTAGATATTTAGGGAGTTCTATCCTTCCACATGACAGGATAAACAGACAAAATATAAGATATAAATAATGTTATTATCTGTTTTAGCATTTGTTAATAGTCCATGCTATTCTGATGTAAAGGAGATGATAAATATCAGTTATTTAATCACACATAGGTCAGCATTATAAATTACAGGATAAAATGTTTGTTTAGTACAAGCAAAAATTAAATCCAACACAGTGGCACCCCCAGACATGACAGTACCTCTCAACTGTCCAGATTTGTGGTCTACTCCTCATAAAAATTTGTGGTTTTCCAGCAAATTGCTGAAGACTGAAGTAATTAAATAACAACAGACATTTGAGTTTCAGATTACATATCCCTCAGATAATGCATGGTAACACAACACCTTTTATTTTATCAACTTTTTAAATTTATACAAGCAATATTTAAAATCTGTCCCTACTTTTGGGTCTTCGTCCCCCATTTTTTGGCTTTAATCAATTTTCTTACACTAAGAGATTGAGAGGTACAGACATGGCCTTATGTTCCTTGAATATTTTATCATCTGTCCACACAGGTCTAACTATAGTGCCTATTTAGACTACTAGTGAACATCAATTTAGATATATCCTGAAATGCCTGCAAATATCTTTAGTCATGACAGCAGTGGTGTAAGGATTTAATAACAAAACTGTGCCCCGAAGTCCTGCCAACTAAACACTACATTATGAACTAGAAACCTAACTAGATATTTTATTTACCTTTGGAGTTTGTTGTCCAAGTCTCATCTTCATCAAAGTGTGTGTCACCTCCCAGATTTTGGCCTGGTGGAAAAGCATGTGCTAACAATCCATCGGGTCCATCAAAAGGATATTTATCACCATGTTCTGAAATATAATTAGTACGTTAATGAATAAACTGGTATTTTAGTGTTTGAGCAATTTAAAAAAAAAAAAGTTCTTGTCAATTAGGCAGGCAATCCTGAAATTTAACATATGCTTCAAAATGATCTTACGTTAAAAAAATTCCGCCAAATAAAAAGTACTCATAAATAATTTGCACAGTGCAGTACTATAATAGTTTGTAATATATGCATGTACCATTCTCATGATTATGAACATTGCCTTTCATAGTTATAGGTCAGCCTTATACAGCTCAACTGATACCATGACTAGCTAACCATTATTACACATCTATCACAAGTACACTTTAGTTATGTGTGTTAATGTTTAAACAATATTGTTATATTTGACTTATGTGTGCCTGTATCTCACAATCACCAACCTCTAAAGCTGCTATTACTGAAAAGTCAACAATTTCCATGGTGTTGAGCAATATATTAAATATAAAGGGTAAATAAAAGAACATCTCAAGCTTTAACAAGGTTTATGACCGAAAAGTCATTCAGACTAGGGTATACAATCTTCCCAGGTGTGCTATTCTAGTTGTCTTCCCTTAAGTTTAACTTGGAAAATACAGGCAAGCAGATTGTTTTGCATTTAATGGATACTGCCTTTCATCTAAATATCAGATGGCTGGTACAGTGTCCTATTTCCATTCCCTACTGTAGTGTAGTTCAGACCTTAGATCCATCAACCAACTATAATGGGTTCACCATTGTTTGGTTTATAGAAAATAAGAGGACATATCTGTGGAATATACATCCTACTTTTGCCTAAATAATTTTCTGATATACAGAGCTCTCTTACCAAAATAACTTTCTGATGCACAGACCTCATTGCTGAACAGATATTGTTATAAAATTAGAAAACAGTGGGGCATACTATATGCCTAAAATCAGTGCTTAACCAGACAGTGATACCAACAAAATATCTCACCTATAGTTAATGCACTTAACAAGAGCTTAAATAGCATCAGAAATTTCTCATTTCATATTTCACACTAGGGTACTTACTGGGAGGGTAGTAGAGGAAGAATACTGTAATAAGATAACAGTCTCTTAAATGAAAAGACAGAGAATTTTCACTACACTTGGCTCCAAGCCCAAAGAGGTGAGGCATTACCACAATAACATTCCACTGTTATTCTTTATCTCCTTATGCAGAATGGCGTGGATATCCTGGCAACCTTATTGGCTGAACTATTTTTTCATGAGTAAATCTTAGTCTTACTCATGAAGAAAAGATCAGTAACTGCATTACAATAAATTTGTTGCCTTTTCGGTAAAAAGTAAACAAGACAATTCTGCCTTAAATTATCACGAAGCAGAAACTGCAAAAATGAAACCAACACAATTTATCATGTACATTTATTAGCAACTTAATAAATACTAATAAACCTGTCACAAGCAACATCATGCTTTCAGTTTGAAAGTATACTATTTTAAAACAAATTTCCTTACTTCATTACATATTTCAGAACTCTATAGCTTTTATAGTCCAGATCAAATGTACTCAGTGATAGCTTTATTTTTTTTTTTTCAAATTAAAATAATGGCAATGCTTAAAACAAAATATTCTGACATCTATGCATTCTGTCACTTTAAATATTAGTGTACGTTTTCAAAAAAATAATCTCAAGCATTATAAAAGGTGTAATGAAGTATTTCTGAGCTACAACAAATATGAACAAAATTATCACAGATAACCAGTTTTTGAATTAATTGTCTAGCCTTCCAACATTCACAGGTCAGCAACTTTGTCATGGAAGTCCTGCCAAGCCCAAGCAATGCCAAATAACTAAAACTATAGGAGAAAACAAAAAAAGTGAAACAATGCAATCAAATCACTATATAAAAGTAGTAGATCACCAAGGGGATGTGGGCTATGATTGTATTTATTCACTGCAGTTAACACCATTTCACCTCTTCTGCTTCATCTCAGGTGTAAAATGTGTTATCATGAGAAAAGCCCAACATAACCACTACCAGTTTGGGGATTGTCGTTGTTTTTTATCAACACTGTGAGGTAATAGTACTTCCTCCACAGCAATACATCAGCTTCTTGTTTTGCAGTTTGATTACATTTTAAACAGACTGCGTACATAAACTTAATTTGTGATTTTTGGTTATAGCTACAACATCTTATATATTTCACCCATGATTTGCAGAATGTATACTACTACTTTACTAGCATAACAGAGATACTGTTTACAAATGCAAAAAATGCAAACGTTCTGAACAGTCTTGCTAGAAAATGCACACTTTTTTAACTTTTAGATCAGGAATCAGAAGGTTTGTTTTATATATTAAGTGCAGTGCTGAGGCTAAATTCTCTATGAAATTGTACAAAAGGCTTCCCTCCATAGGAAACTAATTTTTTTTGGGAGGGGGAGTATATTTAGAAATTGAGCATACTACAAAATATAGAAACAAAAGCACTATATTTTTCCTCAAAAAATGCATTTTAAATCATAAAAGTTGCATAAACTAATTTTCTGCCACATCATAAAATTATAAAATGATAATATAACTTTTTGCAGTGACAAACATTCTTGTAAAAGTAATTGTCAGTTTTCTTCTGAGGTAAAAACTGCTAGTATATAAACCCAACTATAATGGGTTCACAAGCAAACTATAAGGCTATAAGGCCAAACTAAAAGGCCATGAACAAACTTAGCTTCCTTAATAAAATTCATGTACTTTTCCCAGAAATGCAGCTATTATTTATTGCTTGGATAAGTTTTTTGCTTGTTTTAGTTTTTTCAACTGTCTGTCAACCATTCCCACTACCCAATCTTGCATTACACCATTTGGTAATATTATAGGTTAAAGGCTGATAATGGAGCACTTTCATCATCCTGGGAGCCCCTGGGAGTTTTTGCGTTATTGAGCCTAAACATATGGCTTAGTGACTGGTATATGCTCTTGCAAACTCTACTATATCTTTTGTTTGTGAGCTTACATGTTCAGTGAAAGCTGCTTTGCAAACATGATTTGCCAGATCCAAAGCCACACATGATCCATGTTATATACCTCCTGTTCAAAATGTGGCAGCACTGCAGAAGAAGGGACCACCTCAGTTACCCACAATGTGTAAGTTAATGTTGGCCAATTACTAACACCTCTTTTCTTTAACTCCTCCAGTGCCCAGGTTGCTAGTCAGTCTTCAGTCATCTGCATAGCATTCCAGGCATTATGAATCTGTATCATGAAACTAGCATTGATGGGCAAACATTTTTCCTCAATCTGGACAGACAAATCTGTCACTTTTCAAGAGTTTCACAGGCATAGTTCATAGATTACTAAAATTCATAAATGCACATTTATCAATATTTAAACCAAGTTGAGGACAACGCAAGAGGCAAAGTCTGCATCTGTTCCAAAAGCAACCAAGGTTTAGGAGTGTGCCTGAGGCACTGGATGAGTCTGCGGGATAAAGCTATGATATTGTGGCTGTTGCAAGCCCTAGTGTCCTAGTGTGTGAGTCAGTGCTGCCCGGATGGCTTTTGCTGAAACGTAAAGGCCCAACAAGTACAGCTTCAGTTACATAGACTAAGAGTGACAGATTCCTACTGCATGCCTTATGAAAGTTTGTGCCCTATAAGCCTGATATTAGTGGATAGTCCTCCGATAGGATTGTGATTGGTAGCTAGGATGATGTGCCCAGGCCATACTCGGCTCATCTGTCTTGGAAAGCTCACATTCCAGCCTGAAGACTGAGTAACCCTCGAGAGAGAGGGGACATGTCTGAGAGAAATGGTAAGGTGTGACTGAGGTCTGACAGTGACTGGAGGGTGGGTAGAGGACTGAATCGAATGCTAGCAAAAAAAAAAAAAATCACTTGCGTACACAGCATGAAAATAACGGAAATGTCACTGTGATGTTTCTTCTTTTCTGTTAATGTACGGGCACCTATGTCATTACATGAACTGTGATGTAATAAAGATGTTTGAAAAGTGATAGCAGCACTCATGTGGTGATCGGGAGAAGGTAAAACAAAAATCTAGAATACGCTGCCAGGAAGAACATTACTGGAACATTTGCTCTGTTATTATTATTTATGTCTCTTTTTACAGTCATGGGTACGCTTGGACAACCACAAGTCAACTGAATGCAGGAATTAAACAGAAAGGGTCCCATTGCAGAATCCTGAGATACATGGTTTGGAATGTTAATCTAAGAAGAATAACACCTCTGTGTGTCAGCACATTACCGTCTGTTATAAAATCTAGATGAAAAATTAGTTAATATAACACTGCATAGTACAGTATCAGAAATCTTAGAAAAGTCCTAGAATATAAGCAATGGCTGACTAGTTGTTGTAGGTTCATAGGTAAGTACTAGGCTAGCTGCCCATGCGGACCTTTTTAAGCCTAGCCAATTTCTCTTTTTGGCCTTACCCATCCTATGGTCAATAATTATATATTACCCCTAATGAAGATAACTGGGATTATGCTATAGATAATTTGAGGGGAACCATGCATGGGATAAAGTATTTAAGACCTGTCTCTGTCCATTAGCAGTGCAAGGGACAGTTCTGAGGTAAACTTTCTGTTTCCCAGCCATAGATCTAAGTTGTGCTTGAATATGAACAGGGATGAACTTTGTTTTATGTGGATGGGGAGTCTGTTTCAGAGTAGCAGTATCCTCTGCGGGATATGCTTGCCCTTATGAACCATTCTGTTGATGTTGCAGAAGAGGTTTACATCTCTAGACAGAGTGTTTCTAATGCCATTTGACTTGCTGATGTGCAGTAAATCCATCAATAATACGCCGGAGGATGCCTTGAATGCCAGACACAGGTCAAGTCTTAACAGTCTGTAGGATACCAAGTGTAGTGAGAAGGCTTTGAGTCTGTCAATGCAGAACATGTTGTTTAGGTCTTGTATCCTTTTAGTAAGGTATCTGTGCGTGTTATATGAAATCAGTTTGATTAAATAAACACAAGCTATTCCAAAATCTCATATTGTTAAAGGAGCAATTTTGTATTGAAGAATAAAATTTAAGTTTCATGCTGGCCATACAATGATGCATCTACTGAAGTTATGACAGTTTTTGAGAAAAATTTAACAAGCCAAAAAATAAGTTTGCCTTCTATATAATTAATTATGTGTGCATTAATGTAGGAACATTGAACAACTCAACCTGTTTGTCTATTCAAACCTAGAATAAGAATGCATCTTTTTCCTGAAGAGGTATAATCCTAGATGCTCCTGTATAAAATGAGTCTATAACCACTGATGATCTGTGCTTCTACTACAGTTATATTTAGCTGTGGAGTCCTTATTTTGTAGTACTGCTGTCCAGAAATAAAACTCATTATCTGTTTATGAACTATCCATCAGATACAGATTTGGCTCTCAAAAATTCACATAACTGCCCAACCATCCCAAGTTACATGAAAATAGGTGATTCCTTAATTGTGCATTACATGCTTAAAAGAAAAAAGTTCTTGTCTTTGTAAGAATGGAATTTATCCAAGTAATGATAATGTTTGGCAAGGTTTACAAGAAGGTGTCTAATACCACCAACCATAGTGACTTTGATTTATGCAAAACCCATGTTTATTTTGCAGCCTCACTGCAATTCAACCCACTATATTTATTCTGCACATTTATAGAAGAGCTACTCACCTCCACTTCCAAAAGAGATCATGATATCTGCAGTGCCAGAATAAATTCGGGTGAACTTCAATGGTGTTACATCACTCCAAACTTTCAGAGCTTTCTTTATAGCTCGATCCACATCAACAGGTGGTAAGTCTGGGCTATAGTTCTCAATTCTGTAAAACAAATGCAACATGATTTGCTGTGCAACTTTAATTTTAAGTTTAATTAAGGAGCCAATTCTGAATAAGGAAGTAATTATGTAAAATTCAGATCTTCTGCAGAACCTTAAGATTACTTTCAGATGCATGAGAATTCAGTCTTAATAGGTTTTAGAGCAATGCTTGGTTTACTTCAGTAATATTCCTTTATATTGACAACATTTTATGTTTCAGCATTATTTCCAAATGTGCGTGTTCCTAATGCACTGATTTAAGTGAAAGAAACTTGCTATCTTTAGTGAAATCGATGTGTGACTAATATCACTGACATAATGCCCTCTAGTCATTGTTCTCTATAGCAAAATACCACAATAAAATATCTGCTCATGTGTATTAAAATTATTAATATACTTTTTAAGGTTGTGTTAGAGTGATTTGCATTTTGAATGTGTTTTTTAATGTGTATTTGCTTGTTTTTATTTCAACTAATATGCTAGCAAAGTTTCAAGTAATCTCAAGATATAATCTAAACACCCATATGATTTACATCAGCCACATAAGAGTGACTTAAGGTCATGTTTTTCCAGAAGGTGTGCCAGAAGCCCAACATTTCTCTGACCAAACTTCAATTGTCAATTACCTAAAATCCAATCCTAAACACCTAACCACCATATACTCACTTTACCCCTTGGAACTTTGCACATATGATATAATGTACATTTGCATCTGTTTTACTGTAGTCAGTAAATACTGAGCGTGTCATAGTGCCTTTGCTAAGTAGATAGAACTTTATGCTGAATAGACAACAGTATATCATATACTATTTTCTGTTTTGTTTAAGTATTATATTATCTTTCATATTTCTACTGTAACCCCTGGGCTATGGCTGAAATTAATCTATTTTGGCTTGGCTCACTATATTAGTCAACAAACAAACATAAATAAATAAATATACATATATATATATATATATATATATATATATATATATATATATATATATATATATTGCATTTATATACTGCTGGTCATATACAGGAGTTAAGGATGCTGCTTTTAAAATAGCCCTTACAATAATATTAATAATGATGCTTTCTGGGGAAAAAAACATTGCAGCAGACCAAACACAATGACTTATTTTAGTCCTTGAAGTAATTTTTTTATTCACTCTCCATGCCCATGACTGATCTTTTCTCCCAAACTTAATCATCCATATATAAAAATGTATGGGTAAACTAGGCTGGGGGAATTTAGAAACATAAGGGGTCATTGAACACAGAGGTAAATATAACTTAAAGCAGAATAGAACAATGACTTATGTTAGTCCTTGAAGTCATTTTTTATTCACTCTCCATGCCCATGACTGATCTTTACTCCCAAACGTAATCATCCATATATAAAAATCTACGGGTAAACCAGGCTGGGGAAATTTAGAAACATAAGGAGTCATTGAACACAAAGGTAAATATAACTTAAAGCAGAATAGAACAACTTCTCACACAGACTGATTAAAGAATAGAGGACATAGGAAGAAACAAAAAAATGCAGGTGTCCCTTCCAAAAAAGGTACATTGTCAACATAATCAAAATGCTGGGCATGAATGCCTCACTTTTTCACTTTTCCCTATATATTTTTTCCTCCAATCTTAACTGTACAGGCAAAATCACTAGTTCTCCCTTTCCATTCTCCTCCCCTCATGTATAGTCCTATAGAGCTTAAATCCTTCTAATTTAATGTGGTCACTGGGAAAAGCCTTAAACTGACTTGTCGTATTCAGTCCCCGGGTCTCTGATAAAGTTCAAGATTCAGACGAGGTACTTTGCAGTCACATAACTGCACATTATCTGTTTAAATTAGTTTCTGGTTCAGAAGATTTCACATTTATTTGACTTATAGAACGTTGCTGAAAAAGGATATTACAGTTTTGCTAAATACTTTCTCCATTACCAGAATCCGAACTACAAACAGAAAACTATTCCTAACAGAATTACAGCAGGTTTATTCATTCTTTCACTGAGCATCTCAGTTGTTCACAGCACCCTGATGTTTAGAGTTTTGCCCTTTTGCATTTCACAGATCTAAAATATAAACCTTACTGTACAAGTAAATCAAGGTTGTGGGATTTGGGGTTATATATGATTGCAAATGCACTTATAATAAATACTGAATTATGTTCATATAATCGGATATGAGAACCAAAGATGTAAGACTGGCCATGTAAAAAATGCACTGTCAAGTTAACCTCTTCTATTGTCTGTTAACAAAGGAGCTTTTGGACTAACAGCACCACATCTTTCAACAAAGACGATTGTGACCCTGATCAAAAGGAAGGCAGTTTATGACATTCTAGGAGAACATAGTAGACAGACCTTTTGCTTTAACTAGAATGGGGCTGCTATTTGCTAAATTGCTAGTCTTGCTACAGAATTATTTTAAAGTATTAACTTCTATAGCATACTGTGTCTCTATTTAAGCACTACAAGGAGGTACAGACATTTTGAGAGTAAAACTAGAGTTTAGAGTGTGGTAGAGGAGATAAGGTGAAGTGAGAAAGGGGGTGTATAATTGGAAAGAATAGGTTAATATGGCATTTTCAGTGATTTTCATATTTTTTAATAATTGGAAGATAAACTAATGAATCTAAGTGGACCTAATTAATGATTTTCTATAATTGCATTGATAAGTAATGAGTTTTGTACAAGAACCATGATGATTATAAGAAGAGTTATTGACATTGCTTTTGGAAGCATATTTTTCCTGTTGTGTCAGTCTTCCCCATGAGCAAGTCAGCAGCCTTGGGCCCATTGCACTTGGACTTAAAATGTTTGACAACAAAATCACTATGCCCTGAGGCAGAGGCAAGCAATGACTGCAGTGGTCTCATTCAGTGAATGCACTTTTATCACATGCCTCTTATTAGGCAGTTTGGATAAAGGTAGAGAGCAGGTGGCCTACATTAATCTTCATTGGCCTTACCATTTAGTTTCATTGTTCTAAAGCTGTCAGGGATGTAGATTTTACAGTCAGGCTTGTGTACAGATTTGGTAAAGTTCAAGTCATTAGATATTAACACACCAAGCTCTTATTTCTCCTATAATATCTGTAACTTAGAGTTACACAGAGTAACTGCTTTGAACACAGAGTCTATCCCTATAGTACATTTTGCTGGTGATAATATGCTCTGTCTTGCATTTCTTCTGTTGAATGATGTGTTGTTAGGATCAGAAGCTGGGTTAAGTGCCTAGGAAGTTAAGGTAGAGGAACAGGATACATCTGGTGGATTAATGCAGCCTATTGTCCATAAGACACAATAACGGAGGAGGATGAGAATCTGGAGGAGAGGATAAAGGAGTGGGTTAGGAAAAAAAGGAAGAGAATAACACTCGTGGGGAATGAATATGACAAATGCAGACTGGGAAATTCCAAGCGACAGGATAGAGAGGGATCAGAAACTGACTGAGGTCTTGGATAAGTAGGCTTCAACCAACGAGCGCAGGATTGCACCCCAAAGATAGAATTCTGGACATGGTCCTAAACCAGTATAAACAGTATAATGGATTTCCAGGTTAAGGCATGACTAATCAACAGCAATCATGTTAGCATGTGGTTTAGAGTATGGTAGAAGGATAAGAATAAAAAGTAAACGATGATGGAGTGGGATTTTAGAAGAGTGTGTTATGCTGTGCTAGTGGACGTGGTCGTAGATGAACTTTGAGACTGGGAACAAACTAAGGGAATGAATAAGTTATGAAAAGGGTCAGGGACTGAGTACTCAAACCATACCTCTCAAGTGTACCTCATTACCAAGAACACACCTCATTTGTGGTATTAAAAAGTTCGTCTCCCTCAAAGTTCCAGATTGAAAGGCTCTATCACACATTCAGTGTTAGAAATTTAACTGATAGCCATGGTAAATATAAAACATTCTTATTAATTCTTTAAAAGATCTTTTTATAGGCAAAACCAGCATAATTTTACCATCCTATGACCCCCCCTAGTTGAAATTTTTAGTAAGCTGTTAGTATGTGTTCCATCTTTTGCCCATTTGTTCCGCATTATGATGGCTTGTGTTCCTCATTTCAGAGATAGATGGTTCAGAGCTATGCTTAGAGCTATAGAAAGCCATTTGAGGGAAATGATAGAATTCAAAACGAAAAGAAGGTCAATCTGTTTACATAGGAATGCGACTAGCAATTAGGGCAAAAGATAAGGGCAGAAAGGAGTAGGTTGGGGGAGACGAAGGCACAATATAAAAGGACTATCACAAAGGCAACACGTATGATAAGTGTAGCAAAAGCTAAAGCTAAAATGGAGTTAGAACAAAGGATAAAGAGGGGAAGTAAGGGCTTTTATATGTATATAGCAGGAAGACAGAATAACAAGTGGGAGAGAACTGGCAAGGTTGAGGAAAGGTGGTGGGGAGATCACTGATGAATGGAGAAAAGCAGAGGTACTAAATAAATATTCTGCTTAAATCTTCACAAAGAACAGTAAGCAGAGGGTGCCATGCAAATAAATATTATGTTTAAATCTTCACAAAGTAAACAGAAGGTGTCATGAAGAAATAGAAGCAGAGCAGAATGTGAAAAACAGTGGCTAGACTTTAGGGCAGAGACAGTGGAAGTTTGTTGGGAACTCGCTGCTCTTAAGAAGAAAGAAACAAAAGGAGCAGACGAACCACTACATCTCTTAGTCCTCAGAACTCTGGGCATTGCACTGGTAGATTTCCTGAGGGAGATCTGCAGCAGATTACTTCTTAGTACAGAAGTCCCAAAGGATTAGAGAGCAGTAGTTGCGGTACCCTTGTACAAGGAGTGAAACAGAAAAATTCAAGGAGATATAAGACCAGATAGTTGCAGGGAAAGTCAGAGAAAATCCTGAGGACAGATGAGAGAGGTGGTAGCATCTCTGGACGACAGCAGTCTCCAAGACAGCAATCAACATGTGTTCATGATCAGACAGAGCTTTTGGTCAAACCTTATGCAATTTTATTACTGGGCTACTGAGGAAGTTGATAGGGTAGTGCCAGCAGACATAGTCAACCCATGTTTCAGCAAGGCCTTTGACTGTGTGTCACACAAGAGGCTGATAGGAACACCATATGGGTTGGGGTACGATCAACACTGAAGGAGAGTGGCATTGTTGAATGTAGGACATAAACGGATGTGGTGAGAGGGACAATGCCAGGTATTAGGAAAGTGACTAGCAGAACATTGCAGGGCTCTACTCTGGTTTCAGCACTCTTCAGCGTATATGTCTCAGACATATCCGATGGGATGGAGAACAAAACTGACTGCTTTGCTGATAACACAAAGATACGAGGTACAGCAGTGGAGGATGGGAAGTCTAATAAAGGATTTGGAATGACTGAACAAGTGGTCATAAAGGTGAACGTTAAAGTTCAGTGCAGACAAATGCAAAGTACTTCACTTATGCCATAATGATCCTTGTGGGAAGTATCAGTTGTGCAGAGTGGAACTCATGGCAACACAGTAAAAAAGAGTTCTGGGTGACGTTGATCACACCTATACTGGACCACCAGGAGCAAAGTGAGAGAGAGAAAGAGAGAGAGAATGGCAGAAGTGGCACCAGCAAATGCACTGCTATACGGTGTCCTCAAGAGGACAGATTCTAGAAGCAAATCATTAATGTTTCCACTGTCCAGGGCCTTGTTAATGCCATGACTTGAGTACTGCATGAAGTAAATAAGGTCATATATGGGAAATGACATCAGAATGCTGCAAGGAATCCAGAGAATATTACCAGAAAGATGTGTGGGCTGGAGGGAAACAAAAGTGACCAGAGGCTAGAGGAGCTGGAATTCTTCTGGTCTGACAGAGAAGAGATGAGGGAACATGACACTGGTTCACAAGATCATGTCAGGGAGATAAGATACTGTATATGCTGTCACTCCAGCAAATCAAACCTCATTTGTAGAGGTGCTTTATAATTCTAAATCAAATAGTATCAACAAATGATTTAATTAATCAAGAGAAACATGTCAGACAGGAAATAAACATAAGCATCTATAAAGTAGTCAATGAATATCAGGTGGCTAGAGGCAAGATCAGGCTTGCAGGTATCTAAGCAGTTAAATATTTGATGTACCATTTCTAGTACTTTATCTTCTGTGATCTTACCAAGAATGATAGTAAAACCACTTAGTCTAAAGGTTCTGGATTAAGCTCTGCTGCGTCCCTTGTATAATAACAATAAATGATGCATTCGAGTTACCAAAATCTGGTTTAACAGTAATATTTTCTCATGTTTAATTTCAATAAGTTTTATAGTTGATGGGTTACATCCATGGAAATGTAAAGGTACGGGAGGCATATACTCTCCAAAACATTCAGTAGAACTGATATACTCACCAGTCACAGATGACTTTCCATAAACAACACAGTTCTGTTTAATGCAGTAAAAAGAAAAAAAGGACACAAACATGAATTCTGTAACCTATGCCATCATAAATTACCATTTATATTTCCAAACACATGACAGCAAGCATAAAGAACTACAAATGGGAATGCTGTGTGGACATGAAGGCTGCAGGAAAACAAGCGTGTAGTAAAATGGTGCAGTAATTGCTTCTAAGAATGACATTCACAGGTTTAAGACAATGGAATTTTTATTCATTCCTTCAACCTCTGGCATCATGTTTTTATTTGCCACTTTTACTTCTGCTGGGTGTGTGGTAAATCAGTGTGGTGCTACCCAACCTTATGAAAACTCTGACTCTTGTACTTCTGAGAGTCACAGACTCAGCATGTGGCAGAGTTACTGAAACACATTGTAGAATATGAGACACACAGGTAGGGCTACAGAGGCTACATACACCTTTTAATGCTAAGCTGGAATTAATGGAAGTTAACTGATTAGCATAACATCATAGTAAGCAAATGGCAGGATGATTTCAACCTATAGTTCTGTGTTGTGACGTCAATTCTTTAACTAGTATATTAAGTGATGCTGCTTTAAAATCATCAGAAAATGGAACAGCATCATAAATCTGAATGTACTGGTCCCTAATACTTTGCAAAGAAAGTGATACCTGTTTAGAATGATATGATACCTGCATTACTTATGATATGATATATGTAAAAAGTTTCCTAACATAGAATGGATGTGTATTTCCACTGTATGATAGAAAAGTGCTATTTTTGATTGTGGTTTTGATGACAGCTTTTAGGCTGCAACAGAAGAAAGAAAACACAACAGAATAAACTAAAGATACAAGTACTGAGATATGGTACCAACATACAATGCCCAAAGATGATATGGTACAATGCACAAAGATGATATAAAAGAAATGACCGATTTTAAAATGGAGTGGAATATGAACTGTGGCAGTTAAGTGTAATATCATAATAAAGACATATGGTCTAGCCATAATATTAGTAATTCTAGCAACTTCTACTACATTCAGAAAAGTAGGTTTACAATCATGCTCCACTGCATCAAAACTTGATATTGACATTTTCAATACAGGTTCTTAGGGAGGTAAAGAGCATTAGACTGTTTTTGGGCAGTGTTTGAGTAGCTTATGCCATCCTTCTAGCCTTCTAAGCAGACTGGATGTAAAACAGTGCTGTAGTCTTACTAATACCTATTAAAGGCTATGGCATATGTGAGTAATGCCAAAACATTTCTGACTTTTTCACACCCATTACACAGCACAGATGGGAGTGCAAGCCATGAACATGTTATGATTCCATGGCTAACCACATACAAGGAAAGACAAGGAGTGGAGCCAAGATAAAGATACCTGCAATAATGGAAGCTGATCTACTCCATCATAAATAGAGCTCAGCAACTAGATAAACTAGGATTTAGGGATAGAACTGGTAATATATTGGTGCAGTGGGTAACATGGTCACCACAAAGCAAATGGTTTTGTGGGTCATTTTTCAGCAGGGGTAAACTGTGTGTGGAGTCTGCATGTCCTCCCTGGGTTCAAATGGATTTTGTCTAAATCCTCTGTTTTCTCCCACATTCCAAAGACATTTAGTAGGCAGAGTGATGACCTCTAAATTGTCCATAGGAGAGTGTGTGTGTGTGTGTGTGTGTGTGTGTGTGTGCGTGTGTGTGCGTGCATGTGTGTGCGTGTGTGTGCGTGTGTGTGCGTGTATGTGTGTGCAGGTATGATATTGAAGAAAAACATGGCAATCCACTTTAATTTTTCCCATCAGCCTTGTAAACCCTGTGGATGGCTTCAGCTATTGACAGGGTCACTACAGGTGTTAGATGTAACTCATATGAGTGGACAGTGATGGGGGGCTTCTGTTTACACCACCTCAGATGTTCTCCCTGGAAAACTAAGTCTGTTGCAAGCTGGAGGCATTATATAATTTTTGATAGGACAGCACAGGCTGAAGTTGAGCAATAGTTATTGGGTGACTAAAAGCAGTGGACCTGAATGGGCAAAACAGTGAAGTAATTGCAGGCTGGTGAGCAAGTCACCAATGTTCCCCATAAAATAATTAGAAATACAATATGACATAGTTAACTCATGAGGTATGGTCATAACAACATGAGCATATTTGTAAGGAAAGGAAAGTTTAGAAAACACAGCCAAATCAGTTTTACAAAATTAGGTATAATATTTTTATAGAGTAACATGAACAGTGATCTATGTTTATTAAATAGTATTTGAACCTAGGATACACAGATTGTAATTTGCTCTTTGCAGCAGTCAATTAGATTGATCAAACTATTTCCTCAATGTATTAAAGCAGCTTATTAACTTAATGCTTGAGATCCATTTCTAAAATATGGCTACATTTCAGACAGCTGGAAAATGAATTCCTTAATGTTGAAAGACACAGACTGAAGTTTGTTGAGATACAGCATCTTCTTTTCTGCATTTCTTTCTGTTATGATGAAATACTTAACATTAAATCCATAAAACATAGAATCTTGCTTAACAGAAAAAAAAAATGTTATGTTTTTCCCTGCAATAAAGAGATGCTCTAAAGTGGCTATATCCCTTAAATATTAAAAGTGTATTTGGGGAAGGCCATGGCAATGTCTAGAAATGCTATCTTTTTATATTTGTATAGCTTTCAGTTTACTTCCAGGTTTTTGAGAAATTCTGCCTTTCGTGTACTTGCATTTTTATCAAAAAACATGGTGGTTTATTGTTAACGGGCCAAAGTCCAAAAGAGTTGCTTTCACTGTAACTCTTCAAATCTTTAAAAATAGGATATAAGAGGGAAGTCTAATCTAGGGGCTGATTACAAATGTTAATTTTTATTGGCTCAAAATATTTGTTGTACATGCATTGACATTCACTAACAAAGAAAGGGTATAAATATTAGCAGGACAAGTAGTAGCATATTAAAAACTGATCAGATTCGTGTTACCACCAGTTACCACCACCATACTGTTTCCATGCTACTACATAGCACTAGATACATATATAGACAAAGATATAGGTATAGATATAGATATATATTGCTATTGATATATAGATATCGAAGCTCTTACTTATGTTAACAGCATTTAAAGTCGACACTTGTTTTGTCACACACTTTGGTCAACAGAACAGATGGTCAACTGGTGTACAAGATCATATAATCCACGGGGTTGGGGAATATGCCTTTTCCCCCTGTATTGTGTGATCTCTGAGTTAGTATAAATAATTAGCAGGGGGTATGGGGGTGCTGGAGGGCTTGTTCCCTGGAAAAGAACAGTCTTTTAAAGTCAAATGCTCAGGGGTTATGACTCTGAGCATGTACAATCTATTGTTGATCTTAATTTTTGGATTATATTACGTCAACATTCAGGCAACATTTGGTTGTTTCATTTTTTTTAAAAGTGCACCCAAATACACAGACAATGAATAATCAGAACTAGAACTGCTAGTTGACAACTGTGATTAAGGGCTTTCATGGTCTGAAAAGCTTGCCCTAAAAATGGGAACTGTTTAAAAATATGGTTAATGGGAAGCAGATTTAGAGAGTATATTAATGAGCTATTAAACTGCTGAAGCTAATATAATTTACTGAAATGCTTTTAATAATAATTGCATTTTATGTCAGAGGTATCATTTCTTTAATCTTTTAGATATTGGAGTGTTGAAAGTTTCCGGGTTAAAATTGGAGAAATTATGCCTAGTAAAAAAATCATGTGGTTTTCTGAGGTGACTAGCATATCTTAGCACTTTTTTAGGTGAGTGGTCACTCAGGGAATCAGGGAGAGTTTCAAAATTGTGATATTTGAATGGAGCTGAGACAAGTATCCAATCTATGAGGGTATTTGTATTGTGGGTGTTGTTAGAGTGTGTTGGCTTAGTAATTAGCTGGGTAAATCCATATAGATTAATATTATGTGTGGATCTAGGGTTATTAAGGGTTAGCCAATTGCTGTTCATGTCACCAAGGGGGATTGTTTCATTTGGGATATTCAAGGAAAAATAGGAGAGAATGTTTTCCAGTATTGGAATATTATCACCTGGTGGAATGTAGGTGGCTACTATAGTGATTGGCGTTTAGTTGTTTAGTTTAAGGTTAACTGCCAGTATTTCTGCTGGGGAGAAAGACGGCTTTGGATTTGTGATGAGAAAAATAGTGAGATTACTAGAACAGACTATGGCAATTCCCCCACCCTTTTTGTTCATTTGGTCTAGGCGAATCATGTTGTAGTGGGGGGGGGATATCCTTATCTAGGTTGTGTGGTTTAAGCCAGGTTTCTGTTACCGCAATGACATCAGGGGTATGATTTGCTATCCAAGCATGGAACTGACTAAGTTTGTTGAGAATGCTTCTGGTATTAATAAAATAGAAGGAATTTTTTTTAGGAGAGTCGTTAGAGGGGCTGGGGTGGGAGGGATGTTTGGACTAGAGGTAAGGTTTGGGTTTGGACCTAGGTTTGGATGAATATCACCTGCTATAAGTATAGTGGTGGGGAATATTTTGGATTTTGGTGTGAGTGGGTAGTATCTAATAAGCTTTGTCTTGTTTTTTGGAGTTAGGGAGTAAAAAGGGTATTTTTATTTTAGGGAGTAGAACTTTTAAGGGTAAGAAAGAGGGAGAGATGATGAAGTCAATTTTTGAGTTAGGTTGATCATTTGGGAGTGGGTTGGTGGGGTATTTATGGAAGGAGGGTAATGGTGCATGGGGTGCAGTGAGATGATTTAAGAAGATTAGTTGAAGTAGTAGAAGGTTGGTGAGCATTAAGGTATACATAGTGGGAGATCAGATATAGGAAAGAGTATAGAATGGAGTTTGAGTGAGGAAAGGGGGAAAAAAGTAGGTGTGGTGGAAGTGTGAGGGGGTAGAGGTAGGTTTAGGAGGTGGCTGTGTACAAGAGGTTGGCACATATAGAGTTTAGTTAATGAATGAGATGGAAGAGGGTGAGAATTGGGGTTGAGAAAGTATGATAGTAGGATGGTGTGGTGTAGGAGTGGTCTAAAAAAACCTGAGGGAGATCTGATTGGTAGTTGTATGAGGGCGTGTGTGTATTTCTGCAATCAGTATAGGAGCACTGGGGACAGGTGGAATTTGGGGGCAGGGGGCAGGGAGTGGAGTGAGCCCATAGGGCAAACGGAGCGGGATACAGCAAGTGAAGAGACTGCAGCAGAAAAAGTATCAGAAAAAGTATCATCAACTGTAGTACAATACTATGGTAAGTGGGTAATGTAATGAAAAACAGTTGGGAGAAAAGTTTTGTTAACATGCTGGAAATATGTCTGTGTTTTAGCAAGGGGGGAGAGGCCGTATAACAGTTAAGGAGATAGAGAGTATGAATTAGAAAAAGAGTTTAGCCAGCTTTAGGAACTAAACCTCAGGAGAATAGCCTAGTACTAGCTATTTTGCTGGTAGGTGCTGCCACCCAGTGGCATAAGAAAGGATAGCAAGCAGAAGTGAAATGTTTATTCAGGGTTTAGAGACTGGAGGGGGGAGAGTAGCAAGTGGTCTACGGCAGGCTGCTAAAGACACACACTCGGGAGGGCAGACAAGCACAACATGGGTATTAGGAAGTAGTTTAATTAGCTAGTCTATAGGCAGTTTCCTTTGGCTACATACATTCACAATAATTGTATTGGGGAGTCCTCACAGTAGCAGCGTTCAAGGTGACCCCGGCTAGCAGGCGGGTTCAGGGAGTCTTCTGGGTTAAGCAGGAGGTAGTTCTTTTAATTATATTGGCAGGGAGGGAGCGTCTGGAGTGGATTACTGTAAAAATGAGAGAGAGAGAGATAGTGGGTGGTTATTAATAGGATTCTAAAATAAAACCCTGTAGGTTTCCTCAGAAAACAGTAATTACAGAATCACAAAAGCAAAAAGTTATAAAATTAGTGCTTTTTGCATTATGTAAACCCCAATGGAGGATTAGATTCCATAAATCCTGTTGAATTATATAATAAATTTCAAGGTTGCAACATAACTGAGAAAAGGAATATACTTGTGTTTTCACAATACCCATGCATTTTCTTAACTCCCTTGTGTGGTGAACACAGAATAGGGAAGCTGCATTCTCAAAACACAAAGTTTATGACTGCATTACTTAATCACCTGTATTTTGGGAAAACGTTCACAGCTCCATCAGAAAGAAAACTGCATAGCCTGACAAAACAGCTATTCTATGTGGTGTTATTGTCAGTGTAGTTGTGTAGCAATGAGATCAGAGCTAAATGTAGCAGCCAGTAGACAAGCAGCACTTTCATGGGCTAGCTCAGTACAGTTACCAAAAAGTTCTAAACAGAAAAAGTGAAAATAAAGTGTGTAGTGAACTGTTTTCAAAAATGTGAATAGTCTCATACCCATGGCTGGGTGTAAACACTTAACAAGTGAATATAGTTTTGTACTCATGTTCAGTTGATGAGGTGAGACAGTAGCCCTCTCCAACAATTTCTGTTGCAATAATGCAATCAGGTAAATTATACTAGTAAACAACAAAAGTTAATATAGTGTTTCTGCCCCTGCCAAAAGATGATTCTGTTTAAGCAACTTGTAACAATATAAACTTTTTTCCTTTAAAATGAAAACATATATACATATATAAATATGATAAACTTGACATATACATGTGATAAAAACAGTATCCTTCAGTATCTCTACACCTATACTAATATGACAGATGAAAATAATAAGTTAATGCCCTAAGAGAATCTTGATTTAAATAATGTTAGCATGCGTTATCCTGAACTTCCAAACTATTTGTGAACATGGTTGACAGTACAGACACCATTAATTTATCATCTATTCTGAAGCTGAAAGTATAAACACCATTAGTTTATCATCTGTTTTTTTTTTTCTTTTTTTAAACAGAACTCTTGCAAAACAAAGTTAATTGATCCAAGTCCTACTAACTTAGATGGTGGTTGAACAAAAGTATTTCATAAGCTTACCAGATTATGAGATGCCCCTTACCTGTATGTCACATTATTTGTAGGCCATTTGAGATTGTTAGGAAACAGATTATATCCAGCCATATCTGGTATCCCACATCTGGGTAGTTTCATGATTGCCAGTGTTTCAGAATTCAGCTGTCCTGTCACAGTGAGGCCAAAGAAAGACTGCATTTCTCTCAGTTTGGTTTCTACAGTTTCCACATTTCTTTTCTTTCTGTTCTTCTCGGATGGCAGACTGTATAAAACGTTCAGGTAGTTCTAAAATACAAGATCAAAAGCTGGTAATAATTCTTCAGTACAAGTATGAAAATACAGACAGAAAAACAAACTATTAACAATTGAATGGTATACCTCTGCAAAGATTCTATCAGCATTATCTATTTCATTTTCTCCACTAGGTAAAGGCAGGGACATGCAATATGCCACAATCTGTAGAAAAACAACACAAACAGAGTGTTTCAGATACATCTTATTTTTCTTCTGGGCTTTTCTGAAATTACCTTTTCTGCCTGACAAATCCTCTGCTTTTATAGAAATGCAAGTCCCTTACTAGATGATTCATCTCCACAAGAACACAGAGGATGACAAACATTCTGCCCAATGTAAAAAAAAAAAAAAAATCAAAACAACTATCTGCCAAACCCACAGACCTGTATTTTGAAGAAGGAAAGAAGTCGAGTAACTGGTTATGGCTTGTGGTATATTTGACCTTAGACATCTAGTACAGCTTTAAATAATTAGGGGAAACACAGTCTCAGCACATGTATGAATATTATGGGAAATGTTACGTGTTTCACAGTATTGTGACTTTAGTTTGCATTCCTGTGGCACTGCCACAATCCCTCCAGCACTGATGACCTTATCATGACCTTTCCAGTTATCCACTGCTTCCTGTCAACCCAGCATGTAGTGTAGCTTGATGTACCCCATCTCAGCATTACTTATAAGCATTATAAACTAGAATAAGTACACATGCTAAATGTATTTCCTCCCAAGGTGCTACTCTGCCATGGTGGCAATAGGGGTCTATATCAGAACATCAAAGTTTTAAAACTTCGAATGTTCTAATATTGACCCGTTTTAATCGAACACTAAAAATAGTGAAGATGCAGAACACCGAATTCTTTCCTAGGGAAAGAATTCGGTTGGCTGGTTCTGTGGCTTCGCTATTTTCAGCACTGTGGTGGAGATTTATGGGTCGGGTTCAGGTAAGTGTGCGATTGTGTGGTTGTTAGGATTAGGGCACGGGTTAGGTGAGTTAAGGTTAGGGCGCAGGTTAGGTGAATTAGGTTTAGGGGGCGGGTTAAGTGAGTTAGGGTTAGGGCGCGGGTTAGGTGAGTGTGCAATAGTGACGGACCTTAGGGTTAGGGTTTGGGTTAAGGTAAGTGGATAGAGAGTAGTGTATGTATAGTTTAGTGTAGGGTTAGTTGTAGGATTATAAGTGTATGTGTGTGTATTGATGTTTTTTAGATGTGTGCTTGTGTTGTGTGTATGTGTTTCGGAATAACAAATTTTTTCCAAAGGAAAAAATTTGCTGTTCTGAATGTTCGATATTATGTGGTTTAGATATTTTAGGTTCAATGAAATAGCGTTCGCTATTTTCATCTTTTGATAACATGATATAAACACGGCAATAGTCTGTACACTCACACACACACACACACACACACACACACACACACACACACACACACACGCATATATATATATGTATATATAAATGCAACCTGAAATCTATCTGCATTCTCTTCTATGTGTATCTGTTCAATTGCTTTAATACACATTGTAAATACTCTTGCATTACTGAAAAGAAGAGGAAGTAGCTTACTAAAATAAAAGAAAATAAGGAATATCAATCCATTAGGTAGGTAAAACAGCACTGTAGGTTAGGGTACTAATCTGAAGACTTGAGTTTGAATCCCACAACATTGAAGGGCCCAGTTAACATTTTTGTACTCCCAAATTATATGAAGAAAAAAGTTTTTCTTACTGATCAGTTCCTTTCTTCATAATACTTTTTTTAATCCCTGTGTTTTTATGTAAGATGGTTATGTTTCATTTGGAATTTAAGTGCAATATGAATGTATGTTATGCTAGGATATGTTTTGACTTTCCCGTAACACTAAACTGGATTAAGCAGATAATCAGACAACAAATGAATTTGTGCATTAAGAAGTAAACATGCAATGTAATCTACCTTGACAGCAATTTTTTGGCAGGTTATGAATGCCAAACCAAAATATTCCTTGTAATACAGACACGTGAGATGTTTGAAACTCAGTACAAACAGAGGAAAACCACTGATATAGTGCCATGGAAAGAAAGAACTTACTACTGTGAAAACATTGCATTGTGAAAAAGAAAGCTGCTGCCCCTTTCTAGATAGGACCATACATCTCAACCTCTTAGTGCAAGAAATCTGGGCAAAACTTGAAATAATAGAGGGGCAAAGGCCTAAAAATAGGGACAGATTTTAAATATTGCTGTTATAAACTTAGAAAGCTACTAGAATAATAGGATTTGTGTTAACATGCATTTTTTTTGAAGGATACATAGTCTGAAAACCAAATGTATGTCATTCTTTTGTCACTTTGATCCTCAATGATTTGCCAGAAACCACAAATGTTATGAGGGACAGGCTAAAAATACGAGGCAAAATATGGGCATTCAGTGAAAATCTGGGCAGTTGTGAACTACTGTCAGCTCATTTCTGAACCTAAATTTCTTTGTTTTCTTACCCTCCTTCCCAGCCAGCTATGACAATGGGGAAGACAACTCATGTTATACATGAATGCTTTATTTGTTTTACTGAGACATGTTTACAATCATCTTTACTGGCATGTTTATGAGTAGGTAACTATTTGAGCTATGTCACTACTTTTGAATAAAAACAAAACATGGATGAGAGTACATGTCCTTCGCATCCCTAATAGTGTAAAAAGTCTAAAAATAAAATGATCTTATGGGATGTAGCATAAAAACTACACAAAAAAGTTATGTGAGACAGAATAAAGGAAAAAGGAAAAAACATAAGAGTAGGAGGAAAAATAAAAACATGTTTCAGCAAATTTACTTCTAATCCCCAGGACAATTCCTTTTCAATTAAACAGAGAGTGTAGGTGGAGTGAATAAGCTGTTTGTGCAGACAAGTCAAATGTGTGTTATACGATACTTTTTATAGGGCATTTAGAATACATATGGATATGCACTCTACTTATACTGGGTTGTAAATATTAAATAACTTGTATGATTGTTCAGAAACTGATGTGTCGGTTTTACTTATTTTAACACATTTCATAGTATTAATACAAGGCTCGATTATACCATTAAACTGATTCTATTTTGGAGCATGTCTTGCTTAAAGGTTTTGTAAAAAAGAACTGCAAAATACAGTCTAACGTCTATTGTGACAAGCATATGAATTTTGCCAAAGAGTAGGTTAGCAACCCAGTTGCCCTAAGAATAAAATTTCAGAAGCTACCAGGAGCCAGTTCCTGTTCAGTACCCTGCTACATACCTCTCAGCTGTACAGATTTTCACAGAATATCCAGATTTTTGCTCATGTTTTTGGTCAGTTTTTTCTTAAAATTGTGGTTTTTCTAGCAAATTAGTGTCAAATCATTAAAAAACTGAAGTTAGAAAATAATGGCAGACATTAGAGTTTCCGACTTCAAACCCTTCAGAAAAATCATGCTTGTGCAAAAGCTGTTATTCTATCAACTTTCTAAGTCTGTAAAAGCAATATTTAAAAAAGTGTCCTTATTTTTGGGCCTTTGTCCCACTTTTACTTATGGCTTTGTCCAGATTTTTTGCTCTAAGAGGTTGAGCGGTATGACCCTGCAGTATTAAAATATAAAAAACACATTGGCTGTTTGCTGCCTGCCTTGAATTCTTTTAGTTAATTTTGTAGGACTGGATAGAGAAAAAACACAGCAGTCTAATATCATGGTATATGAGCTAAGATTCAGTTTTATATTTTTGTGTTTGTATCTGATTACTGCAGCTTGTCACCTTGTTATTTTATTCAGTGTTTGGTTTGTACAACTTTTCACGTTATACTTCATGACTCATGATTACCCATGGCCATAGGACGCTGGTAATGCCTACAATAAAGCATGCTGCTCATGCTGAGTCAGAATTCAATAGCAAACTCATGTTCAACTGGTTAATGCATAGTTACCAATACAGGTGGTCTGCTTAGTATATGTTTTTTTGCACCATTCATACTGTACAAAAAATGCCATCCTAACTTTCTGTGCATAAGGAAAGCTGTTGCATTTTGAAAACATTTAAAACAGAATGGCGTAATACCCAAGTAATAGATATCAACAGAAAAATTAATATTATAATGATTTTGAATACTTATGTAGGCCAAGGTTTTCATCCAGCTGGGTACATGATTTTTTTTTAATTCATATGCATTTAAGTCTCATGCTGGACTTGTTGTTCTCGTACCTGTGTAATATACCACAGAACTGGGGAAAATATGAACATATCTACGGTAACACATTGTACCAAATTCAACAGGTTGCAGAAAATACACAAACTGCTTAACAAATACTTAATTTACACAAAATTATATTTTACCATGCAGCTTTTTTTTAATTGAGTTGATGTTAGGCAATTTTAACATTTTCATATTTCTGTCAGCTAAATAATAATGCATATGCAAAAGATAAAATGCACAATTCATGACATTTTTATACTCGACCTTATGTATTTACTGAACTAGCTCCATTGTCATGAGAGGTAAACTAGAAAAAATGTATACATTAGAACATATGTATTTACTCATGTACTTCCATTTCCAAGAGGGCTACACAGTATCAAAAGATGAAGTGAAGAACCTGCAAATGTGCCCTTCTCAGCTCAAACATTCTTAACAGATTTCTTGAAAAATCTAACCCAAGTTGATGTTGCCATTTTGACTGCAAGAAAACAAGCACGGTAGTCTTTATGACCCTGCCCATATATGTTTTAACTATAGCCCATTGTAAAGGGTATAGAGGCATGTTATAAAGTCTTTGCCATTGCGGCAGGAAATCTTACATAGTTGAAATCATGTTATAGTTTTCTGAGTATCCATTTGTTTAACTCAAACAGAGAGATAAAAATGTGTTTTAAAACACAACTGCATTCAAGGATCCAACCAACAGGCAAGAAGGCTCAAAGTCACTCAAAATGAAATAAAAGTAAAGGGACCACATTGAGTGCATTACTTGTATGTATTATTTATGTTTATACTTTTTATGTTTTTTATGTTTTTCATGTTTTTCTATGTCTTTGAGATAGATGTTTTTTATATATATACTGTTTATATGAATGTATGTTTTAAAAGAGCTGTATACAGCTTTGATAGGGTAAGCTGTGTTATTAGTGTTTCTGATTGATTGAATGCTCTATTTAATTAGATGAATGTTGTGATAGGCTAATTTTAGCTTAAAGAGCCTTGTAGATGTTGATTTTTATTAATGGTCTGAAGAAGTGGGAGTTAGCACCCACGAAAGCGCTTACTGAATAAAGAGCTTGATACATTTTATTTCATTTTGAGTGACTTTGTGCCTTCTTGCCTGTTGGTTGGATCCTTGAATGCAGTTGTGTTTTATAATTATTCTCAGTTTTATTTTCTTGGCTCCACTTGCTCGAGCTGTGTGTGACCTTGCTGGTGTTTTTTGAAAAATGTGTTTTATTCATTTGCATTTTGTAATGGAAGCAAATGCTGAAGGTTTATGGCTCACTAAGTTTTCAAGTGATTGCAAGCTGGGGGTTATCATCAACTCCCTAGCAGACACTAACATTCTTCAAGAAGGTCTATCGCTGACTAACAAATGATGCCAAAGCCGTGGTCTTAAACTCAGTGATAAGAAATGCAAAACTGTATCCTTTGGGATGTCAACCATCCCTGCTATTTATTATGTTGATAATACACCCCCCTAACAGTTGACCCAGTGGTCAGGGATCTGGGTACGTACATAGGCAGTAGCCACCACATGACCACAATAGTGAGGAAATCCTTTTATGTTGCACAACTTATAAGTAAGGGCACGGCATCTAGGTCCAAAGAGGTCATTATCTTTACTCTTCTTTTATCAGATCAATCATAGAGTGCAATGCTCCCTTTGGTATGTCCCTGGCCAGACATATGCAGCAACTAGAGCAACCTCAGAGGTTCCTTACAAAAAGAATACAACTGGTGTAACACACCTGCCTTATGCAGAGTGCCTTAAAGCCCTTTCCCTCTACTCAGTCTCCTATGGATTGCTGAGGGGTGATCTATGCTTGGCTTACAAGGCATCCTCAGACCCCACACTTATGAATCTCCTACATATTCATAAGTCAAAGAAATACAAGGTCTAGGGACTTGAATTTTGTCTGTGACTTAAATAGAACATGTTGGAGAGACAGACAGTGTCCCATAGATTGCCCCTCCTATGGAACAGGATTCCCATCCATGTGAAGCTGAGTTCATCTATTACCCAGTTTAAATGTAACCTAGACCAGTGGATATGGAATAGGAAATTTACACCAGACCTGGCATCCGTGTCCCTTATGGACAGAGGTAGCTTACAAATGCCTGGCTCTTGATGTTCTTTTCAGATACAGGATATAATTATTCTTTCAGGAAATCTTGGCTAGACTTAGAAAGGCCCCCAGGTCATTAGCCTAGTAACAATCTATGAATCTATGAAACAAAGTACAGATTTTCCAAAAGTCATAACAATGTAATGGGACTCTTTAGAGCTCCATTACATGAACTTTTGGATATAATCCCACTTAATGAATCAGAGTATTTTAAGTGCTTTGATTGAGAAGCATGTCAGGAGAGTCCTGTTAAAGGTAATTTGATTGCATGCATAACTAGAACTTATCAGGGAATTTCATTTGTAATAATTTTTTGTTATGGGAGGTTGGCCAAAATTCAAAAATAAATATGAGAGTTTGAAAATGTCTCATACTAGAAAATGTTAACTTTTGGTGGAAAGGAGTTGTGTCATATAAAGATAAGAGGCACAGGTTGGCCCAATGACACAGAAATAGGAAGTCCATTTGCACTAGTGATGATCTGTGTTCAGGAACAAGCTCATATCACAGGTATGGTCAGTCAAGAGGACAGGATGAAGCAAGCAGTGGCAGGCTTTCCTACCCTGGGGGCAGAGCTTAGGGGAAACCAATTCCTGTGCAACCTCTATTGGATCTAAGAGCCTCAAAGGCAACCTACTTAACTTGGTGGGTGTGGCAAAATGTGATGTCATTATACATGTCACTCTCCTGATCTAGAGATTCTAACTGGCCGCCACACACATGAAGGCTCCCAGTGCCACATTTTTCACCTGTCTATGGGATCCCTTCCTTTCTAGGCACTACAAGTGAGTACTACAAGGTAAATTTCCCAAGACACCAGGAGAAAAAACATCCAAAGTAAATGCAAAAGCAGAGGGTGAAGCTGTGTTAGGTGTGGAGAGTGGAGAAATAATTCCAAAGAAGCAAGTGTATTTGAATAAGTCCATACAAGTAATCCTGATATTTTTAAAATAAAAGCATGTACCATGTTAGTCAGAGCAGAGTATACCACTGCACTGTTAAGAATTCTCAGGTAAATGTTGAAATGATCGTACATTGATATCATTGAATTATTACTGAAAAATGTAATTAGGATAGTGGCGGATATATATGTGAAAAGGATAAAAATATTTTTGTTTGCCTGCAATCACACTTCAAGCTACCATAAGTTGTTTGACTATAGCTTTTAATTGCTTATGTTTTACCTGAGCATTTTGTCACTGACAACAAAATGCTGATAATGTCAGAAGAATGTTATCATTTTTTAAGCAATGTAGAATCATTTATTATGCTAATGAATTAGGACAGCTAACAAAAAAACAATTTAGATAAAAGTTTTATATAAACCTTCAACACAAGTGTGAGTAAATTGCTAAATACCGTGCTGGAAAATGAAGATAAAATTAAATTTTTTCTGCTACAATACAGAAAATGATGGGCCTATATCAGAAGATTGAATGCTTAAAATAGCAAATGCTCTTCTATCGAACTTACAACTGCGAATTATGAAAACATCAAAGGAACGGATCAGCAAATTTTTTCCCAGGGAAAAAAATTCACTGAGCCAAAAAAAAAAAAAAAGAGTGTACAGGCAAAATAAAGTGGGGGGCTTTGACCCCCCCCCCACACCCTCTAATGTGGGGGGGCTGTACCCCTCACATAACCCCAACTTAAATATACCAACTCCGAGATCGCACCACAGTGGAGAAAACAGCAAAGTTAGAGAACAGCCCAGCAATTTTGTTCCCTGGGAAAAAAATCTCTGTTCCGTGCCTTTGACATTTTTAGGTTTCGCAGTTTAAGGTCGATAGAAGAGCGTTCGTTATTTTAAGTGTTCGCTCTTCTGATAGGAACCCAAAAATAACTATTAATTGTCCTAAAGGACAGGTACTTGCAGAATCTGAGAATCTGAGTGGAGCTGCTTGAAAGAAACAGTACTTGCAAAAGTTTTACTATGATTAACATGTAAAGAACAGAATATTCAACAAAAAGATTCATTGCTTTTCTGGGGGTTCCACTTCCAGTCCTGAAATGCACAAAAGACTGTCATGGGGAGAACCACTGTTAAAACTGAGAAAATAAGGCATTAGAAATCCACCTCAGTGTCTAGTCTACTGACAAGTGAATTTAATAGCAGTGTTTCTGAACCTTCACATGAATAAGACTGGATGTATGCAAGTGTGGAATGAGTTATCCCATGAGTGGACTGTGGATATAAACACTGAAATATTATGTGATTACACAACTGTTAAATCTGTCTAGGTTGACAAGGGAGGGAAATGTAGTATATGGAACAATGTACTTAAGCCCCATAGAAACAAGCACATGCATTGCTGTGAAAAGTAAATGCACTTGTGCAAAGTGTTCATTCTATGTTCATTCTGTGTTTGGTAATAAAGTTGTGCTCTTCATAATGTAGAGCAGCTTCATATAACAACACTCCTACATTTATCCCCTTACTGATATTGTCATTTTACTGCACTGCTCATGTCTTCTTTCTAGAATCGTTATGTTTTCTTTTCCTGTTTCAAGTGGAACCTTGCCATTACAGTAATGTCTACTTCCCCGGTGGAAACCATGCTCATATACCATCTTCCTTCTTGGATCAATGGGTATGGGGAGGGTGGCCAGATTTTGACATAGTCCTCTCTGTTAATCTCACCATAGAATTTTTCTTGGTTCCATGTAAGAACACAACATTTTCAGCTTTTAGTAACTATAGCCAACATAGGATTTCAACAAATGCATGTAACATGCAGTAGTTCATCTGAGAAATTAGACACGGTCCTGATGCAGAGGAAGACCTTTCAAGGACAGCTCTGGGCAAATTAAAATTGAAGATGTTCCTGACTGAACAGGGAGTGCAACATGTGTTTTTCTTCTTATAGTAAGCTGCATACTGGAACATTCTTATAGAGGTTTTCATAGCTCAGCTAGTTTACATGTTGATCGGCATTATCTTCTTCTTCTTCTTTCGGCTTTTCCCAGTTAGGGGTCACCACAGCAGATCACCTGTCTGCTCATGATTGGCAGTGGAGTTTTACAGTGTTGAGTTGCCAGTTCGGCACCCAACCTTCCACGGAAGGCAGACACGTGCACACACTCACTCCTAGGGCCAATTTAGAGTGTCCAATCCACCTACAGCATGTCTTTGGGATGTAGGTGGAAACCGGAGCACCCGGAGGAAACCCACGCGACCACGGGGATGACATGCAGACTCCGCATAGATGGCACCCCAGCCGAGGATCAAACCTGAGAACCTCTTGCTATGAGGCGACAACTCTAACCACTGCACCACCGTGGCAAAATGCAAGGCTTCATATGAGCAAATTCCAATACTATTTCAAAGATTTCTCTAAGGCAAAATTGTTGCAAGCAGTGGGTGATCTGTTGTGATTTGAAAGCTCCCTTCCCCTCAAGGACCCTATGGCCAACTATGCTCATCTCAATGCCTGCATTAAGACATCAGTCCCATCCACCACAAATATAATGCCAAATTTAGGAACAAACCTACTTAGTGGACCTCTGGTATTAATAAACTGTACAACAAAAGACAAAAACTCCTCATTCTTAGCAACAGACTAAAATCTTACATTTTAAAGTTGAACTAAAGAATATAAACAAAGAGTTTGGAAATAAAATAAAATCCAGCAAGGCTAAGTATGAAATAATTCCTTCTTCACCCACATCAGGCATCCCAGCAACAATGCCCAGTACTGTACCTAGTTGATTCATAAAAACATTACATATAACAAATTTAGTTCAAATCATCCTACTTCTCCCATCTCCCTTACCTTTCCTCCACACAATACAGTATACATAACCCACCACCACCACCAAGAAATCACCTTCAAGCAAATCTTAAATGCATGCTCTCTCAGAAGTCAGAAGCACTAGATCTGTAAGGCTTGACAATTTGCTGGCATGTTTCCTTATCAGCATGAAACACTCTCACTGACCTTATCTGGAACCTGTTCAACCTCATTCACTCAAATGGATATACTGAAAACAGCTGTACTCACCCCCCTTTATAAGAGTGGTCTCACCATTGCCCTAGGAAAGTACAGATCAATAAGCCTTTCCAGCTTTCATGCAAGACAATGGAATGTTTCATTATATACCTCAGATGGACATTGACAGCCTAAAATCCCTTGGCCCTAACTGTTTTGGTTTCTGAAGGATAGAGCCTGCCTATTTAGTCTTGTGAACCTCTTTGAAAAAAATCACTGTGGCCTTGGATGAGGGCAAGGGTTCACACAGCATATCTTGATCTAGCTAAGGCCTTTAACACTCTTCCACATTCTGGCATTGTGGGCAAACTAATAAACTTAATGTAAAGTTATAAATAACCCATAAGACAGCAAACTGGATCATGGATAGAACCCATCAGATCATAATCTGGATCTCCCTCTCCACCAAGCGCATTACCAGTAGGGCCCCTCAGGGCTCTGTGCTGGGTCTGTTCCTATTTAGTGCATTACCAGTAGAGCCCCTCAGGGCTCTGTGCTGGGTCTGTTCCTATTTAGTGCATTACCAGTAGGGCCCCTCAGAGCTCTGTGCTGGGTCTGTTCCTGTTTAGTGCATTACCAGTAGGGCCCCTCAGGGTTCTGTGCAGGGTCTGTTCCTATTTAGTGCATTACCAGTAGGGCCCCTCTGAAGTCTGTGCTGGGTCTGTTCCTATTTAGTGCATTACCAGTAGGGCCCCTCAGGGCTCTGTGCTGGGTCTGTTCCTATTTAGTGCATTATCAGTAGGGCCCCTCAAGGCTCTGTGCTGGGTCTGTTCTTATTTAGTATACATTTCTCTGTTGTGCAAACTAATGTAAATGGTCTCTGGCTGACAATGATTACAGATGACTGAAATCTTAGAGCTATTATCAACCATCCTGTTAACCCCTGGGACATAAGTTCATAGATTAGTACTAGGTTAACTGCACTTGTGGGCCATTTTAAGCCTAGTGAAAACCAGGAGTCCATGCAATTAATACATTACATATACTGAAGGACTGGCTCCCAATTTTTTAGTCTGTTTTTTGCATGTATTGTTACATGATCATTCACATTTATTAAATTAGGACTGTCAATTATATTGTGTGCTGGCCCATCTGTTTTGAAGCCATTTTAAGCATAGCCAATTACTTCATGTGAGAATCAAACTCTGCACTTTGTGTCTGTAAGGTAAACACCTTAACCATACAAAGAGTCTATCACATGCTCAGACATGGTGCCAGGATGATGGTGTAAAGCTAAATGCAAAAATGTGCAGCATTGTGTGCTTTGGAAAACACCAGTGCCCCTGTACGTATCACTTAGAAACACCCCTCCCAAAACTGAAAACATTATGCGGGACCTGGGAACCTTAACTGACACTTATTAGGGACCTGGGCACCTTAATTGACAATGATTTTTCCATGAACCACCACATCTATAAGTTAGTTAAGAAATCCTTCTACCTAGTCCAACTGATTATCAATGGCATACCTTCCTGATCCAGAGATATTGGCATTTGCCAATACACCATTCTTATGAGTCGCAAAATTTAATATAATGCTGTTTTTGAGATGTATCCGTCCATACAACTGTCCCACCTTAAAAGAACACAGTGCTTTCTCCCTAAGAAAATCAGTAGCCAGGGGACTTCCAAGACATCTGCACACTGAGTAACGGCTTAATTCTAGCTCTTCCCATGCAAAACCAGAAACTCATCAGAGATGGCTAGTAAACGTTTGTGTTTCTGGGCAAAGTTCAGTAACTGGCTAGTAAGTGCAAGGCCTGGATGCCTGGAAAAAAGGACTTGAAAAAATCACGTACAAAAAGGTGAGGAAAAAAACATTAACTGGAAAAAGTTCTGCAACTATTCAGCAAAAAGCAGTGCAACCTCCAGACATGACTTCCAGTAGCACAGAGGAAAGTATAAGACAACTGCACACAGACCTGATTAAACTAAATGAAACACTGATGGAGTATATCAACTCAAACAACAAAAGGCTAGAAAAAATGGAAGAAACTTTAAACAGATATTCAGATGAGGTAATAAAACTGCAAAAATCAGAGGCTGAAATGAAGAAAAGGCTGGCTGAATATGAGACCGCTCAAGACAAGATATTTCAAAAAGTAATAGAATTAGAGGACAGAACACATAGGGAAAACCTGAGATTTTCAGCTGTACCAGTGAAGCTTAAAGGAACAGACAGTATTAATTTTATGAAGCACAAATAAGTAACTGGACTGGTATTCCACAGCAGGAGTTGTTAGTTCAAAGGGCACACTGTGTATAAGCTCCAAACCTGGTTATGAGAAAGTAACCTAGATCTTTAATAATAAAGATGCAATCCTACTAACTGAAGGAGCTGATTCTGACAAAACTGTGGCAGAAGGACAAAGTACTAAAAGTGGGAGACAGCAGCATGTTTGTGCAGAATAATACTCATTGTACACAAAGCAGAAGAGGAGTAAATTTAGTTCACTATTCAGGGAATGTTGAGAAGCAGGAATGAGATTCAAACTGCTGTACCCAGCTATCTTCAGAATATTCTTCCCTGGAGGGGGAAAAATCATTTTTGATGAAGTACATGCTAAGGAGGAAATACAAAAGTATGTCCAACAAAAAGTGAGTTGTGAAACAGAAGGAGATTCTGCTTATTGTTATTTTGATAATAAATACCAGAAAGAGACTGTGATGGTGAAACATTTTCCAATGTTTCAATGAAAAATGCTCGAGAGGAGGAAGGGTGCAGGAGAGCTGGCTAGAAGAATCGAGAGTATGTTTCAAATGGAGCAGAGACAGGCTCTGGGAGATTGAGATGAAGAGGAATAAAACCAGTAACTTGGAAATTGACAAATGTGGGATTACTAAGCAATAATTATATTTGTGATATAAGACAGAACAAGAAAATCTGGAAATATTGACTTTGTTGGACTTGTGGGGGACTGTAAAGCAAATGCCCTAGTTTATGTCATTAATGTTTGAAAAAATACTTAGGGGAGGAGAAGAGGAGGGAAAAAGTTAACTGTAAGTAAAACAACTTTTCTTCATAGCACTATTTTTATAATGTATGATTTTCATTGCATGTTTAAGTGTAATGGGGATATGATTGCAAACAGGTGCTCCTGTTATTTCCCCTCCTTTCTGCCTTCTTCTCTCTTTTTCTTTGTTCAGTTTTAAGAAATGTAGGCACTGCAATGTAAAAAAAAACAAAGACAATTCTTGTTAAAAGATCATGACAAAAGAAAACTTAATGTGCTTTTTCTCATTCTTGCATGAAGGAATGATTGGATTAAGGCCCTTAGCTTGATCTAGTAATAAGTTTTAAGAGAAACCAAGTAAATGAAAAAGAATATTGACTATTATAAGAATGAAAAAGAATAATTAATATTATAAGACTTTTTTCTAACAAATAAATGTATTCTTAGTAGCAATTCCATATCTTATCCTCATGCCTGCATGGAGACAATCTGATAAAGAGAAATTGGCTAGGGAAAAAAAGATACATTGGATACGAGATAATGTTCTCTGAAAGCATCCAGATGTTTTCCCAGCTGGGTGAGCTATAAAGATAAAACAAAACCAGACAGTACTTAGTAGAAGCACATGCTGCATTATGCAGCTTAGTATGGGTAACCCTTCTTTTAGATTAACTCAAGTGTGTGAGTATGGCTGTCAGTTTGGGACATGTGTTCCTATTAGGAAAGTAAAACTTCAATATTTGAAGATGTACATAGTTTTGTGTGCTAGCATTAAGTTAATAGGTTTTGGGGGGTATTAGGGGCATTTGTGGGGTTTTTTTGTTTGTTTGTTTGAGGATTTTCAGAAAAGCAAAAAAGTTTTGTAAGATGTGACATAGGTTCAAATGGATATGACAAGAAACAATTGTATAAAAGTTCAGCATGCCAAACAGTGTATGCATGTAACTAGACATTTAACAAAAAAGCTGTTATACATAAAAGGTGGGAATAATAATTTTTTAATACAAAGATGCTTTCTGTAATGTCTTTGTCAATGGTCTCACAGAAAAATACAAAAATGAAAAAGTAATGAACTATATTTAAAATGTAGAGTGCAAATAGCTATGCTACAGGAGACACACTTGGAAAGAACTGAACATGTGTATTTGATAAAAGAAAGGTTCTCAGGATGGTTATTCAGTGGAATACCTGGGACAAAGGAAAAGAGGACTACTTATATTAATTACAAGAGGAGCTCCAATAGTGTTAGAAGAGGACAAAAAATATATTAATGGTAGATTTGTACTACTAATGTGCTACTGGAAAGGTAGGATGATTACACTGGCATGTATTTATATTCTACATAAAACTGCTATAATGGAGCTTAAGAAAATTCAGCAAGGAATATTACTTATAAAGGTGAGGACTGGAACTTGATTTGTAACAGCGAAGATGTGTCTGGGGGCCCAGAAAGGAAAGTATAACAAAGGATGGTAGACTTTTGAAGAAATTTATGAAAATATTTGGCATGGAAGATGTGAATTCTGTAATAGGAGTTCAGAGTGAATTTACATATTATTCCCCAAGATACAAAAACTGGGCTAAGCTAGAGATAATTTATATTTCACAGAACATGTGCATTTAATTGAAGGTCTTGATACACACCCAATAACTATTTCAGATCATGCACCAATAATAACTAAAATAAAAACATGGGGTAATGAAACAAAAATGATAGTATAAATTATTTAGGAGCTATTAGAGAATATAGAAATTTCTTCTGAAAATATAGCTAGGGAGTGGGGTAAAATTAAAGTGAATTTAAAATAGGGTGAAAATAAAAGAAAATGAGACATGGTTAAAAAGTAAAAATAATTATTTAGACACACTGACAAATGTTAAAGTATTGCAGAATAGGAGGAGTCTCACAGAACAAGAAGAGGAGCAACTGCAAAATGCAAAACACAAAATAAGGGATTACCTCAATAATATGCATGAGTTTAGAAAGACTGCTGTTAAGCAACTATTTTTGATAATAACTCTAGATCACAAAAACTTTCAGCACAATGACTTGGGCAACAGAAAGTAGAAAGGGCGGTCACCAAGCTTAGGGAGCCTATAACAAGGAAGATAACAAGAGATCCTGTGGAGGTATCAGAAATATTTTGGAAATGCTATGAAAGTCTGCATAAAGCAGAGAAATATGGAAATCAAGAAAAGGTACAAATGGAAATGTTTATCTAAGAATTAAATATGCTAAGGTTAGAGGTAGATGAGGCTCAATTACTAACAGGATAGGAGCAGATGAGATAAAGATGGTGATGTTTAGCCAATCTACAGCATAGTCCTCAGGAATACATGGTATTCCTGTGGAAGTATGAAAGCTAGGAGGGGAAAAGTTAATAAAGATCTGGAAGATTTTGTTTAATAGTATTTTAAGAGGAGGAGAAGTACCAACATCCTGGAAGAAAGCGGTCGTAGCTATAATACCAACAGAGGGCAAAGATCCATCAGATCCAGCGTCATACAGACCCATTTGAATAATAAACCATGATTATAAACTGTTTATGTCTAAATTGTCTGAAAGAATGGCAAATGTGATGTCAAAATTGAAAGCTATGGAGCAATGTGGTTTTGTGGAGGGGAGGCAAGCATTTGACAACATTAGCAGAACATTGATGAGCTAGAGGGAAGCAGAATATAAGAAAATACTAGCATTTGATGGAGTAAGCTGGGACTTTATGAGGAGGGCAATGGAAGCATTTGCACTCCCTAATAAAATTATAAGGTTGACAATGAGGATATATGAGTGATCAGAGGTGAAAATTAAATTTGGTGGGGTCCTTGTCTGATAATTATTGCTTGAACGGTGGAACCAGGCAGGGATGTCCTCTTTCACATTTTTTATTTGCATTATATTTAGAACCATTAGCAAAGAAAACAAGGGACTCTGAAATACAAGGATATAATTGGTATGGTAGTCAAGAAAAGCTGGGTCTATTTGCAGATGGTATTACTTTATACCTGACAAAATCAAAAAGGGGCATTGTTGTAGAACATTTTGAGACAGTTTCATATATTTTTGGCATACAAAATTAATGAAGCTAAAACAAAGGCAATAGCTATAAATTATGTACCCACACACGACCTGGTTCAGCAATATCCATATTTATGGGGACATGATAAAATGAAGCATTTAGGACTATGGATTAAAAATGATTCCGGTGTGACAGCTAAGGATATGTGGGAAGAGACTAAACAAAAGATAATATACAAATTTGGGAAAATGGAAGCTCTGTTATATGGATAGTAAGATGCAAGGTGTTAAAATGTTTTTAGTCCCTTTAGTCTTATACACAGGTCCGTCACATTTTTATCAACAAGAGGAGAAGTTGTAGATAGCAATTAATAAAGACCTGAATGATTTTATCTGTGAGGAGAAGATGGCAAGCGTCAAGTGGAATAAGTTGATTCTTCCAATAAAACAAGGCAAATTGGGATTATATGATTTGAAGGGGTATTTCAGAGCAACACAGTTAAGGCTCCTATACATAGCACAAGCAGAAAGCTATAATTCAAAGTGAAAAGGGATGATGAAATAGGGAGAAGCTCAAGAAACAATGAGAGACTGGGATTTTGGATGCAAGCCTTTAAACAGAATAACAATAAGCATACAAAATATTATATTCATAAACTATCAGAAAGTATTCTAAGAGCTAAGCCAAAAAAGGAATGGAGAAAAGAGATTCTATGGATAGGTATGACTGTGAGTAGGGATACAGACAACAGGAAAGAGAGGGCTGGACTTTGCAGAAAACTGGCAAAGGAACCAAGGTATTGGGAACAAATAACTAGAAATGGAAAGGTAATAGAATGGGGAGATGCCAAAAATTTACTTGGACTGCAGGTTGGAGATTGCCTTCTCTAGCAATGATTGCTATCAGAGTATAAGCAAATGGAAAGAAATTGGAGGTCCTAAATGAAAGACCAACACTGGAAGAGTTTTTAGTAAAATCTAGAACAGAAGCTGCTGTTAAAAAAGAAATAATTAGTAGAGCATATAAAATATTGCATGATAACTATAATAATCAATTGGAGGAGAGTAGAACTGATTAGAAAGAGAGATTGGATAAGCAATTCACAAATAAACAATGGGGTGATATATGTATGTGTCCCAAATATATATCAAAATCTAGAAGATTTAGGGGTTTTGCTTGGAAATGTTTACATAGTTATTTGTATACCCTAAGTAGACTCCAGAGAATTTTTCTTTAGGTAGACAGCAAATGTTGGAGATGTGATGGGGAAGAAAGAGAAAATTGGAAACATATTATCTGGGAGTGTAATGAGTTGGCAGACATTAAGGATTCCCTGCAGACTGCTCTGTCAGAGATGCTTGGTGAAATTGGTTCAACTAGGGAAATTATTTTTCTATTTTTCTGAGCTATGATACAGAATTGGAATTGCCTAGACATAGTAAGGCCTTGCTGAGTCTAATTATGGTGGCTGCCAAAAAAGCAATTACTAGAAAATGGAAATCAAAGTTTAAACCAACTGTACTAGAAGTAGTGAATATAGTAACACAGACAAAACAACTGGAATTGGGATCTTTAGGAATGCATCGGAGCAAATTACATAAGAAAACATGGGAATTGTGGGAACAATGCATACAGGGGAGGAATGATATTTAAAAGAAGGCAGGAGATGAATGAGCTATGTAATGTTTGATTGACAGTGACTGGGTGATTATAACTGATGTATAATGTTTGCAGCTAGGATTATGTCACTATGGATTGTGATGTAAAATGCTTGCAACTGGGATTCTGTCAATATGGTTTGTTTTCATTTATATAAATGTATGATTTCCTATGTCATAAGTGATAATTTAAAAAAGGTGTTTCTTGTTTAAAAGGAAAATCAGTGGCCTAAGTTATTTTCTAATGCAAAGGCCTCAATGTTCTATCCCTAATCTCAGTCTCATATAGACTCCTGTGTGAGGGGGGGTGGGAGTGGAGTGGTGGAGGCTCTGCTTAGATTGCAAGTGCTCAAGTAGCGCTGTCCAGAGTGACCTTCTACAAGTTCACAAAACATGTAATGTCACAAACACCCATACCAGAGAGCTAAACTTCCAATGTAGCATAAACAAAACCTGATGGAGGGATGGCTTCTCTTACCAAAGAATTTTACTACTTGGAAATGGACTAACCCTCAGTATTAAAGAAAGTAATTCCCTAATTATCTGTAACTGCTACAGGATGAATGGATAGGAAGTCACAAATACATCCCTAGGCTGGCCTCTTTAGACCTTATGGACAGGGTAACATGCAGTGGATAATGCTTTGGCTAGGCTACAAATGATCCACTCAGATCAACTGCCTAGTATGAGCATATGAATTTATGAGTCTTTGGAATAAGAGCTTCTGTCAAACCTTTCAAGTGTCCAGTTTTTTCAGAATGTACAGATTTTTGTTCACATTTTTCATCTGGTCCTCATAAAATGTGTGGATTTTAGGCAAACCATTACAGACTGAAGTGACTAAATAATGAAAGACATTTTTAGTTTCAGACTTCCTATCTTTCAGAAAATGTATGCTAACACAACACCTTTTATTCTAGAAACTTTCTACATTTATAAGAGCAATGTTTGAAAGTTGTTGCTATTTTTGGATCTTTGTCACCCCATTATTTTTGGCTTTGTCCAGATATCTTGTGCTAAGAGGTTGAGAGGTATTGCTTCTGTTGATTCCAGAATCTATGAAAGCAATATCATATTGGAAGAATACAATTCCACTAAACCCAGAAAGACAATGTCTAGCCGTAATACCAATCCAGGTTGCACCAAACTCTGGCAGTATTACACAGGGGGAGGGTCTCTGATATACCAAAGTTCTTGTATAAAGATGTGCATCAACCTAAAATGAATATCAAGAGAAGTAGCAACAGCTGATATGATTCCCCAACACCATGTAGAAATAGAAAAAGGGTGATGAAGATGATGATGATGATGACGTTGATGATCATTCACCTGCTACCAAGAGAATTCAAAAACTGTATACATCAGGGGTTTTGCATACTAGCTCAGGAAGATCAACAATAATGTGATGTATAAAAAGCAAGACAGCACAGTGTTATTCTGCTCTTGCAGTGTAGCCATGAAGCTATGAGACCTGTATCCATACATCTATCAGCTAGTGACAGTTCATCTCACAGGCAAGAACAATATACCTGCAAACAGACTCAGTCCATCAGGCTCATGACTAGCAGTTCCACCTGCACATATTTCAAGATCTGATAAATATTTGGGGGAATCAGAGATCTATTTAAATCCTATGCAAATGGCCAAATGCCCAAGTTCTGCAGCAAATCACATAATGCCCCATTGAGACCCTAGGTGACAAACAGCTTCATGTATTTCTCCAATCTCTCAGGTTCCAATAGTCCTTTCAAAAGCTAGAAAAGTCCCTGTTATCTTCAGTATGCATCTTTCACCAAGGCAGATTTGTTGTTTTCCATAACTGGGAATTAGTGATCCCATCCTGGCTTCCTCCTATCAAAAATGAACTTCTGTTTCAGCAAGAAGATAAATGTATGCACCCATCACCAAAATCTCTTTGTCTCACTGTGTGAATGTTTAAGTTTTGGTTTTGAAAATTACAATTCTTTGCTCTAGTGGAAAGTGCCCTTCAAGATGTTAGGAAGCCTATTAGAAAATATTGTACGGCCAGATGGAAGACATTTTCTCAGTGGTGCAATGTCAGTGGCAGAGTAGCATTTTAGCCGTAGGTTCACAGTATTTTGGACTATTTATTTCATGTGAAATCAGCCAGCATTCCATGGTAGCCTGTGTTAGCATTCAGGCCCACAGTGAAGATGTTTCCCATGGTAGTATTATACATAAGGTCTTTAAAAAACTTAACATGGGACTCATACTTTAACTTGAAAACTTTGATAAAACCTATTTTTAAACTGGTTTTCTTGGTCTTTTTATTTGTTTATTTATTTAATCATCCAAATGGGCAATGTTTTTTTTTTTGCAGCAGTTCCTTCAGCAAGAAGAATGTCTGAGTTACAAACCCTCAAGACATTGTGTTTAGAATGGTGCGCTATCTTTCGCTATGTTTTCTTCATCACTCCTTCCCCTCCTACTTCTTCTATTTTCTCCTTTCCCTCTCCTTTAATTCATTTGCAAATACTGTAAATATGTCATTCCTTATAAATTTTTTACAAAATACTCTAGTATGTTGTCACCCATTCTCCAGACATTTTTGTTTTACTACAATTTATAATTGTTGTCTTTGTATGTCTGACTTATACTTCTCTGCTTAATTGCCTTCACAGTACTGCTGTGGTATTACAGCTCCTTAATATACAACGTTTGTGGGGTATATTCTCTCCTGAGTGAGTCTAAACATGATCAGGATGAATTAGTGCTCTACCTCCATCAACAAAGTTTAAAAAAATAACATAAATAACTGGGAGCAGGTCCTGACAGCACACACTAATGCCAAAATCACAGCCTGAATGAGCCCTGACCGTCTCCCTGAATGCTTGAAATGTAACTTATCAGGACCACTTGAGTCACTTTTCAACTATAGCCTTAAAAGATGCTTTGCGCCATGAGAATAGAAGGCTGCAGCGATTATTTCTCTTCAAAAGGGTGGACCATCAACCAACCCTGAAAACTATAGACCTATTAGTCTGACTAGTCTAATATGCAATACCATGGAACAAATTATCATGAAAATAATCAACAAAGACATAAGCAACCTTCAGACACTGGACCTGACTCAGTTTGGCTTTGTCAGGGGAAGCTTATGCCTAATAAATCTGGTGGACTACTTTGAGAAGGTCACCAAGGCAATGGATAAGAGGAAAATGGTGCATACCACCTACTTGGACCTGGCTAAGGTATGTGATACAATACCCCACTTAGTTATAGTTGGCAAACTCTTCAAACTGGGCATAAAACCCCACATAACTCACTGGATTGCCAGCTGGCTCACAGACAGAACCCAGGAAGTCAGGACTGGTGAGACTGGTGATACCACCTCCACTAAGAGGCCGGTCATCAGCAGATTTCTTCCACTAAGAGACCGGTCATCAGCAGATTTCTTCAGAGTTCCATGCTGGGACTTCTCCTATTTGACATCAACTTCTCAGAGGTAAAGGCTAATGTCAAGAGCCTTTGGCTGACCAAGTTTACAGATGACTGCAAATTGGAAGCTATTATAGATTCCTCGCATGACACAGAATCTTACAAGAGAGTCTTACACAGACAAAAGACTGGTGCCAAAGTAACTGACTAAAACTCAATGCTAAGAAATGCATTTTAATTGCTTTTGGGAAAACTGCCAAATGTCCCTATTGATAAGACACCCCTAAGAGTTGACCCAATACGTAGGGATCTGGGAACATACATAGACAGTTATCTAGTAAGAAAATCATTTGATGTCACCCAACTTATAAGTAAGGGCATGGCATCCAGGTCCAAGGAATTCATAGTGCCAGTTTATCTGACCCTTATCAGACCCATCATTTAATTTAATGCCCCCTTTGGCATGTACCTAACCAGACATATGCAACATATGCAATAGTTCCTTCTCAGGAGAATCCAGGGTATAAACATACTGTCTGGTATGAATTGCCTTAAAACCCTCTCTCTAATCTCTGTGCAAGATAACCTCAGATCCAGCACTGATGGACCTTTTGCACACCGACAAAACAAAAAGCATCAGAACCACTTAATCCAAGGATTTAAATTTTGCTTGTGACATAAATGAGACATGTTGGTGAGAATAAATGAAACATGTTGGCGAGATAGATATGTGTCTCAGAGGATCCCCATTCTCTGGAACAGGTTCCCCATACATGTGAAGCATAGTCCATCCCTAACCCTATTTAAGCGTAACCTTGACAAATGGATGGGAAATCAGAAATTCACCCAGGTCTGGCCCGCATGTCTCTCACTTACAGAGGCAGACAGTAATGCCCAAACTAAAAATACACCCCTCCAACATAACATCTAGAAACTTCCCTCCTAATAAATGCCCATTATACATACAGACACAATTGGATTGGATTACACGGCTACGCTTGTAAATGCCCTGGGGGTCATTAGCCTAGTATATACCTATGAGCCTATGAAAGAAAATATTTATTTGTGAGTAAGACTGGGTAGCCTTTTCTATCCAAAATTCCATTGCATCTAAGATCATGTCAGACACAGACCTAAATCACAAGATTCAGCTGTCATTGGTCTATCTTCACTCTTAAGATTCAGGAGAGCATAAATGCCATTGGATCAGAGCCAAATCTAGCACTAGGTGACCTAAGCAGTTGATTAGGGCCTGCTGGCTGGTGGACTGCCATAACATTCTTCTTTAATAACATTCTTCTTTAAGAATGACACACATCAACATTTTCTGCTGTGTCTGCGAGCGAGCGAGCGCGCGCGTGTGTGTGTGTGTGTGTGTGTGTGTGTGTGTGTGTGTGTGTGTGGGGGTATGTGTAATTTCCTAGTTAGAGATAGCACTTGCATAGGCTCCAACCCTGTTTCTTGGTTACAAAAGAAAAGAGCCTAAATCTTCTATACCAACTATCAGACTGCTCAAGGAACATGCGTTTCAGTGCATTTTCAAGAAATTGTGAGTTTTCTTGTGTTTTCAAAGAATTGTGAGTCTCAGTGCATTTTCAAGGAATTTTGAGTTTCAAGGGAAGACGTTTACTGTTGCTCATGCGAAGTCTGTTTTCAATGTGCAACTGTTTTGTTTAGCAAATGGTCATTACTGTTTGTGCTATAGAATTTGAAAGCAGCATTGGTAGCATACTTGCCTTTGGTGTAGAAGGGTGTGGGTTCTACTTTCTACTCCCAAACTATGTAGATGAAATGCTGATACGTCATTGCACTTTGGGGGGGGGGGGGTGCTGCACTTCTGAGAGTGTCTCCTTTGGATGAGACGCCTAGTAAATTAGAACCTATTGTCAGTTTGCCAGCCGTTCCCTATTGCAATATTACAAACCTACCGATTTTTCTTTTTTTTTTTAATGTAATGTAGGCTATTTATTCTTCAAGGGCAGCATGCACTGAATTTGGAGATGAAATACTAAAATGTAAAGTTGTTTGCCAGCAGCATCCTCTTCATTAGCTATAGATCTCCTTCATGTGGAATTATTTAGATGACTTTTACTTCTGCAGAGACTGTGCATATTGACAGATATTGGAGGATTGTAATGACAGACGTTTGAGTGGCTTTTTATGAAATGCTCTGAAATGGGTAGTTTTGTCATTATTGGTTTATATATTTTGTTCCATTGCTTAGAGGAAAAATGTTCAAAACTACAAATTTCAAGCACACTCTAACAAGTGGTGCTATATTATACAAGAAATATAATTTAATACAATCAGGAAGGTGAATCAAAGAACACACACATGTATGCATAGTCCTAAAAATGTGTGCATGGGGCCTATAGTTTGAAAACAACCAAAAGGAAAATTGAATCTGCCACTGGCCAGATGCATTTTCTTTGAATGTAAGTTTTAATCCCATTTCAATGAATGTGAGTGAGTTTCAAGGCAGAGAAGTTTAGTCTTCATGTTGTCTGTTTTCATTGTGAGACTGTACTGTTTTCTTTAGCAAATTGTTATCAGCATTTGTGCTATAAAAGAAATAAAAGTTTTAAATTAAATCCAAATATCTGTAATCATTGTAGAAGTAAAGAAGAAAATAGCATGTACACAGGACCAGCCTTTGGTCAACTGGTGCCCTAGGTAAAAGGTCACCACAGCACCCTCCCCCACACCACCCAGTTCCCCCCATCCTGGTCTACCTATACCATCCAGATTACTGGAAAAGCAGCCTAGTTGGCCTATGCCTAAGGCCAGCTATGTGTAGACTGACAGGTTTGAATAGTGTTTATGGTAACGTTGGAGAAATAGCTAAGTAATGGTACACCAGAATGGCTGCAGGGAGGAGTGCTGCCAGGGCAGATTGATCCATTACTCTGCCTAGGGTCCATCTGACCATGATCTGATTCTGCACAGGATAACTCTTATTTTCTTATATTTTTAGTACAAAGGCCTTTAGGAACTCAGATTATCTTTTCCCTGGGTGTTTTTTGTCTACTTTTTATGAAGGGAGATCATGGGCAACACTTCTCACTTTTACTAAACGCTATAGACTAGACCATGTTTCTAAGGCCAGGTTGATCTTTGTTAAGGCTGACATGCAAAAGATGTTAGAAGGAGCCTACATCCAGCTTCTAGATTAATAACTTGGTATTCTACCTGATCAGACTGCTGTAAAGACATAAACAGTGACAAGTAATAGTACAAAGGTGTGAAGTATTCACCAAAGCAGTAGATAATTAAATCGACCCTGTCATCATAATGTATTATTATTATTTCCTTTATATCCTAACTGTTCTGTTAATTTAGTGGTATCCTGAAGAGGTAAGGAGTGTGTTGACTGAGGTGAATAGTGTCCAAAATGTTTCAACCCATAGCTACTGTATACAGTATATCACAAATTATAATGAGTGAAAGCTTTATCAAACCAGCACACTTTATTAAAGTAATAACAACTCTAGCCTTTTGGCAGAACTGCCTTCACAGAGTTGCAAGCATCAAAACATCCAGCAGCATAACTTGATCTTTAGTTACATCAATTAAGATCTAACCAATCTGCACCTTATAACAATTAAGTAATAATAAGACGTTAAATTGTTCAGACAGGATATTTCCATTACAACTTGGCATTCATTTCCCTAGAGTGCAGAAAATTATATTTCAGTTTTAGAAAAGTATCTTGTTTTCAAAATTGATTTACAATTTAGGATCCTTCAAAGATTTTCTTCCTGTTTGTATAAAATTGACAGCTTACTAGTTCCTTGTTTGGCTTGTGGATGACTGCTATGAAATTATGATGGATTTGCATGATATAACTAGAAAAAGTTGTTTGCGACATGAGAACAACACTTGAAGGCTGTATAAGTAAATGAATGCTCTAATCAGTCTCACTCCACCATGTAGATTACCCCCTTCAACCCATTTCACACTTTTTCTTCTTTCCTGTTTAGTTCACTGTAATCTGGCTAGGAATTCCAGACATTCAAGATGGTCCCTAAATACAGGAATCATTTTTTTTTAATTCCTCGTGTACTGACTAGTAATCACTATTTTAATTTGCTTATTCGTGTTTGTTTTCTTCCCACAACACACTAAGAACTTGACCCATAAACAACTCTGAGTTGCTGTCTCCATGGCAAAAGTATGAGCCAAAAGTTCTTAGGTTCATAGGTTCATAGGTTGGTGCTAGGCTGTCGGCCCTAGGGCCCGTACAAGCCTAGCCATAACAATTCCCTGCAACAACAGCAACCAATTAATACACATTCTTACACAATTAAACTGGAAGTTACATCAGGCATGTCTGGAATATGTACTAGTCAATACAATGTAACCTCAGAGTTTTACTCTGAACTGATTGCATCCCTCTTTTACCTGCTTATGACTGACAAGATTCAACTTGTCAAACAAGATTGCAATCCTCATGTTACAAATAAAAAGGACTAAGGGATTTTTTTACAGTTCTTTAGTATATAATTCAGTAGAAACCATTAGTATGATCAGCCTGTTTGATCAAGTGAAATCTGATCGCTCTTGTTTAGAACCACACCTAACGATTGGGAGTCAGTTATGTTATAAAGCTTTTGTATAACGTTTTTCCAGTTAAATTTTTAAGATTTTTAATACTGCTCTTATGATTTTGGAAAGTTGCAAGAATGACAGGTTTTGTGTTAGCATGCATTTTATGAAGGATATGAAGCCTGAAACTCAAATGCATGGTATTATGTGGGAATTTCAGTCCTCAGTTCTGCCAGAAAACAATAAATTTTATGAGAACAGACCAAAAATATTATGCAAAAATCTGGGTATTCTGAGAACATCTGGACAGTTCAGAAAAAAAAGCCCAATGTCTAGAAAACGTCTTTATTCACAAAGCAAAGCTTTCGGGTCTATGCCCTTCTTCAATACTAAAACACAATTAACACCAAGATATCAGAATTTAAATAGGAGCCAACTCTACCACATGACTACAGCCAACCAATCATGTGATAGACAAAACATTATACATATAACAAGTTCTGCATAAAAAATACATAAAGAATAAAATATAAATACGTTCTTACAATCAGAAAAGAAATTGCTTAGCTAATATAAAATAATTTAACACTTTAAAATCTACTAAGTTGCAGTTTTACTAAAATAGGTTTCAAAGTTACAGCAGTGTTAAGACCAGGTGGAGCGTCTGCAGCTAATCTTAATATCTACTCATATTCCTTAACCTCTAACAAATTGTTCAAATCACCCCCCCGATAGATTTATGAACTACATCTATCACTCTAAATTTAAACTTATGACTACTATCAGTGTTCAAAATGTGTTTACCTAGCGCATTTTTTTCATTATTCCTTTATATGTCTGACATGTTCTATAATACGTTCTTTTAATTTTCTTGTGATTTTACCCACATAAAATGAAGGACATTTAACACAAGTTGCCAGATAGACCACATTGACACTAGTACAATTTGCTGTCACCTTACAATTATAGTTCATGCTAGTAATGGGGTGTTGAAAAATTTCACTGCCTTTACCTAATATATCACCACAACATGTACAATCCATACAATTAAACGTACTAATTATCATTTCCGTTTGTGGTATAGACTTAGAATTAAAATCCTTATAGCACAATTTACTCTTCAGATTTCTCAAATTTCTTTATGAGAAATATGGTCTTGGGTCTAGTACATTCCTAACATCAGGTGAAGCCATTAGAATCAGCCAAGTCTTTTCTATAATCTGTTTTACTAAATGAGTTCTAACGTTATATGTTGTAACGTATCTAACTGATGATTCACCATAGGCCTATTGTGTTCAAGTATTGATCTGAAAATGGGTTTAAGGGACGTATTCCTCTCCTTTATAGCTTTGTCACTTAGCTCTAACACTTGTTCATAATTATATCCACTTGTTAAAAATTCTGTCTTCATATCTTCCATTTGTGCTAAAAAACAGATTCATTTGTGTTTAACCTGCTAGCTCTATTAACTTGTGCTATCATTATTCTTTTAAAAACATATGGGACATGCATACTCCGTTTATGTATATATCTCCCAGCATGTACCTGCTTCTTATGAATACTAGTCTTTAAAGCACCATGTCTCAACTCTAATTGCAAGTCCAAGAATACAATAGTGCTTTCAGAGTATTCCATCTTAAACTTTAAAAAGGTGGTAATATTATTTAAATAATCCACATACTCATGTATCTCATCTGGACAGCTGAGAGGTATGGTAATGATCTCTCTCTCCCTATCTAACTTATGATAAAACACATAAAAGTATGGATCAAACTATAGCCTAGTTGTCAGTAAACAATGATATGCCGAAGCTGCTTTAGAAGAGTCTAACTTGATTTTTTTGTAAGAGACGTACTAACTATATGTGCTCACTCAATTAAAGATCAAGTCTATATCTGGCAAGTGTTTTTCTATGATTATTTTATTATAATCAGAAAATCCTCCTCTCATAGTAACATACAAGTCATCATCATCACCTTATCCCCAGACCTCTGTTTCAACCATGGTACCCACATTAAGAAATGAAACATTGCATTAACTATATCACCACAGCTGCAATTGAATAAAAGCAGAGAGGAGGCAGAATTTAACAAAAGAGAAAACACCACAAAGTAAAAACAAAGCTTAACAGTTAACATTGAAACCTTTCTTGAGACGAAAAGGACTACTCTCTCCCTATGACAGAATAAGGGTGATTAAGAACATTTTTTAAATTTGTCTTTTCATTTTGGATTTTTAGAGAGGAACATAAACTGTAATCCTAGACTCAGTTCAAAGCTACCTTTCCAGGATTTAAATCAGGTATATTTAACAATACATAGTATAATTTCCGGTTGTCTATGGAATTTGTCTATCTATCTATCTATCTATCTATCTATCTATCTATCTATCTATCTATCTATCTATTTATCTATCTATCTATCTATCTATCTATCTATTTCTCTCTATATCTGGCTGTGTACCTATCTGTCCAAATATCTGTCTATCTACCCATCTGGCTAGCTAGCTACCCGGTTTCATGTTGGTCATGCCTGTTTACTAGCCAAAACCATTGCCTGGCACAACTTATGCAAAATTAATTTAAAAAAAAGAATAGTATAAAAAAAACAAAGGAAAACAAAATGAAAGATATTAAAGCAGTCATTAATAAAATCCAACTTCAGTACAAGACAAGCTATCTGCAAAACTATTTGTGTTTAAGATTTGTTGCACACATGTTGCTCTGCATTTCATTATCCTTGATTAAAGACTGACAGAAGTAAACTATTCACATATGCAACAGATTTGTTTCTTCCAAGAAGGATTATCACATTGTTAATGTGAAGTATGCATAATATAAGAAGTCTAAGTAAATACAGCAACCTAAAAAACTGCTCAAGTTAAAGAAGAAAAAAAGTCCCTAGAAAATACAGATATGATGACTAAGACAGAAAGAAGAGAGGGCTGAAAGAATGTAGATGAGGCAAGATGTAGAATTCCAACATTTGCTTGTGGCAAGTATTTCACCTTTGAAACGTGTGTGTGTGCACATAAGGAGGCAGGGTCAGTGTGAAGACACCATGCAAGTGCTGTGAGCAAGATGTCTTTATATTCATCTCCTCCTATGCTACATAGAAAATTAGAAAATTAATCAATTGTAGGTAAAGTTACTTGTCCCACTAGCTTCTCTGTGCTTTTTCTTACCTAATGGAAAATCTGCACATCATACTAAACCAACATTATAATTTCCTTCCCACTCATCATAATAATTGTCATATGCCTGTGTTAAGTATCTTTAATATTGGCACTGTTTCTGATTATATGGCATTTCCAGGAAGGCTGATGCAGACATACATGGTTCGTTCTGTGGAAAAAAAAATTGTATTTTCCCTCTGGGATTTCTATCCTATATTTCCCAATTATGTCCTTTTGTTTTTGTTTTATTTGAAATATGATATCAACTTTAGCCACCTCTGTGGAATAGAAGGACAAAGCCCTGACTGCAACCCAGGTTATCTAGGGTTGCCACATTTTCATATGCCCAAAGAAGAACATTCTTTATGGAAACATGAACTTTTAAAGGACAAACCATGCATTTAATTAGTGTATAGGACTGAGTTTCACTTTTTTGCCAAAATAAAGGCTCACTCATGAGACTTTGAGTTGTCTCTTTTGTTTCATGCAAAATTAAGGTGTTTGATGTCCAAAATAATGTATTTTATGCAACTATTAGACTTGGAAAATATGTTTGTCATACAATCTCAGGACATTTGGCATAGATATTATGGAGTTTTTCCCCCCAAGGCCTCAACTGAATAGTTGCATTGCATAGCCAAGCTGGACAATCCATAAACAAATGCAATAATTTTTTTTTGCAGGACATGACTGTGAAAATAGTAACATCCTGCACAAAGAGGTTCCATTGCTAACCCTAAGGTGACCTGATTTCTAGTAGTAGCTTGGGTACTTGAAGGAGATAACAAAGGAGGAGGGGTATGCCAGTCCTGAGGGAGGGGTTCCCAGTTGGCTTACCAATGCTCTGGGGCAATAGCAATCAGTGACCACCCAAGCTGGTGACTGTAGCCCTTGCTGCCGCATATGAAGGAGCATGCATATTCAGGTGGAAGCTGAGGGTATGTGTGTTCCTTCAGTATGCAGGTGCTCACATTATTATCATCACCATCATCATAATCATCACCAGGGCTTGAGTAGAGCCACAAACAATATGCATTTAGTTACCAAGATACCTGTGATGGCACAAGCAACCCCAATGGCTACTATACATCCATCATACAGGAGAATGACTGGACCTAGCCAGATAGGGGAGTCCTTGAAAGTCAAAAGTTATGAGAAACAAAAAGACAAAAAATATGATATCAGCTTGGGTGCATGAATTACTCTGAGTTATATAAAGGTTTGTACTCTGCCCGCTTCCCCTGCCTCCCTCCTCAGAACTGCAGATATTAAACTCTTCTAATCTTAATTATTGAAAGCTATAAGCAGCATTCCCACCTCATATTCATACTTTTTTCCATTCAATTAAGTGCCTGAAAATGTTGAAATAAACTCAATACTCAAAACACAATCTTAGGCTTCTGTCTCCCTGCCTCTACTGTACCAGTGGTAAAAATAAATATACAAACTGGATAAAAACAGAAAAACGGAAACTAGAAACTGCTAAAACAAAAAAATGGCAAGAACACCCGGCACTAAAAACTTCACAAAATATTAAAGTGAGCGCTTTCTTTTAAACAAGTGTCAATACTCTCCCTGGACTTTTTAGAAAGCGTTTCTATCACCTGATTTATGTCATGTGACTGCTTTAATACTATTTAATAGCTTGTTTTTTATCTTTCTTTGTCTGAAAAGTATTGACACTTGTCTGTACGAAAGTGCTCACTTTAATATTTTGTGAAGTTTTTAGTGCCGGGTGTTCATGCCATTTTTTGTAAAAATAAATATACTACGTCTCTGTTCATTTCTAAAAAAAACGTTCATAGGTTTGTAAGTTCACAGCTATACTACAGTAGGCATGCAGTCAAGATGGCTATTGACAGCACAGCCAACATAAGTCCAATTATACTTAAAAAGTACTAGTTGTCCCAATTAACGAAATTTATACTACATATCCTAACAGTGAGTTTACAAATACCCATTCAGTCATTGTGACTGGTCATCAAGTAGTTGCTTTGCTTGAAGTACAGGGTCCTGTTTATGTGCCAATGAAGATTAAGGTCCTTGGTTTGAGTTCCTGTGTTGTCGTTAGTCTTGCCAAAATGAAGGAGATCGTGCAGAGCAGGGTCTTTCATAGAGGTGAAGGTGAAGTACTGATCCCTGCAAGAGGACCTGTATGAGGTAAAATTTGCAGAGAAGGTTTTAATCTAGTAGGGTAGCTTAGGGAGATTAGTCTTGTAATTTTCTTGTTTAGGAATCTTTGGGGGCTTTTTAGTTGTGCAAAATATTTAAAGACGCATATGCTGAAGATGGCAATGTATTTGATAATAGATCTTATAAGGAGTGTATAGGAATGAATTATGATGTTACTATTCATAGACAAAATGCCTTTGAAAATTTATTGTGCCAGGTAGAGTGATATCTTGACTATAACTGAAACATGATGGTTGAAGGACAGTTCTTTGCCAGATCTGTGATGACAGTGTCGGTTCTAAAGGTGAGCATGCTTAATATAGTATGAACTAGTGAATTCCTGCTTCCCAATAAAGCAACAGCCTGTGTTCAGTACACTACGCAATAGGATAGTCAGGTTTTTTGCTTTTTCTGGAGTATCCATTGAGGAGTATCTGCTAGTACTTATTTTGCAGTCATCGGTGCAATTAGTCAGCCATAGACATTTGGCTTCCATCTTGTTATTGGACAAATAGATGCTGAAGAGAAATGGGCCCAGAATAAAGCCCTGAGGTACTCTACTAGGAAGATGTACTTCCAACTCTTTTTTGTGAGTCTTGCTGGTAAGCAAATTGGATATCTAGCAGATAACACTGGGTTTATTGATGAGTTGGGTATGCTTATTGATAAGAACTGCATGGGGAATTGTATCAGGGCCTTAGCCAGCCTCATAATGGTAGTGCAGACATAGTACCTCATGTGCTGCAGCGGCTGCTTTGGTTCAACAGGAAAATGTAAATTATTTGTCTTGTTTTATGTGAAAAAAAAAGAACAGAATCTGGGGCAAATACAGAAGGAAAACTAAGTTATGACAGAGAAATATTACTGGAAATTCAACACCTACAGTAAGCTTACAGTGCAGACGGATTGATGAGCTGATGTCGCAGGACCTGTGATGCCTACAATACTCCACTAGCTACAGGAACTAGGAATTATACTCAAAAATGGTCCAAATCGCCTTGTTCAAGCAAGCTGTCTGCTACCACATATAGGAAGTGGAAAAGAAGGAAAGATGTGAAAGAACAAGGAAGCGTGTATCTCGTGCTGGATTCTCTGCCAGGTTAAAAGCAAATCCATAACAGGCCTGTACTCCAATCCTTGCTACTGGCCAATGTTCGCTCCTTGGATAGCTAAATAGACTACATAAAACTGGAGTTAACCACTTATATCAAAGTTAGAAACAGCTGTGTACTTCTGTTTACTGAGACATGGTTAAACAATAATATAAATGATAGTGCAGTCTACGTAAAAGGGTTTACATTATTTAGAGCAAACAGAAACCAGGCACTCTGTGGAAAATCAATGGGAGGGGGTGTCTGTATCTGTATCTATGTCAACAATAACTGGTGCACCATCTGTGACTTGGTTACAAAACACTGCTCTGCAAATATCGAGTTCATGTCATTGAAATGTGGACCTTTCTATCTGCCAAGGGAGTTCAATGGTGTGAGCATCACAGTGGTGTATATCCCCCCAGTGCCAATACCAACGAGGCACTGAATACACTTTACCAGTCAATCAGTGAGCTACAAAACCAGAATCCGAAGTTTGCTCATATAATAGGTGGTGATTTTAATCAAGCAAATCTGAAAACAGTTTTACCCCATTACTTCCAACATGTGGTTTTTGTAATGAGGAAGAGAACATTCTGGATAAGGTCTAGACCAATGTCAAGCTAGCATATAGGGCAGTACCTCATCCACATCTGAGTAACTCAGATCATCTCTCCATTATGCTGCTACCAGCATATTTGGCCATTGTTAATCAGAGGAAAAACATCCAGGAAACAAATAAAGGTATGGCCAGAGGGAGCAGTCTCAGCAGTCCAGGATTTCTTTGAAAGCATGGACTGGAATGTATTCAAGGAGGCAGCTACTAGGGACCAGAAAATTAACCAGGATGAGTACACAGAGTCCATGATGGCCTATATATCAAATTGTGTGGATGATGTGACAGTCAACAAGAGCATTATCACATGAAAGAAGCAAAAACCCTGGCTCACAAGTAGAGTGTACAAGCACTTGAAGGCACGCAATGCTGCCTTTAAGTCTAAAGACAAAGATTTATTTATTTATTTATTTTTATTTTACATTTGTTGACCGGGCTAGTCCAACTGGATATATGTCCATTTTCAGCAGAGGCCCGGGGAGAAAAGCTCCACAGTATAGTACATATAAAAAACAGAGTAGTAGTCAATAATAAGGACAAAATGTACAGGAAAAAAAAACTTCATAGTAATACTCCATGTTAGGACAGTATTTACAGTTGCCAAAGGGTTGCAGGTTTGGCAATTCTTACATTTCTTTACAATACAGGTAAGAGATTGTAATAAGTAATGGCAGATTAGGATAATATCAAAAATATTGAAGATGACTTCAGTTCAACTAAAAAACAAATACATGGTCCACCACCAGATGGTAAGAGAAAACGAAGATTGTTAGAACAGGATGATGAGAGGGATCAAAAATTATGGTGAAGAAGCTAGTCAGGATTGATGCAAGGGCATAACCAGTGTGCTTTGAGGTATAGTTTCAGTTTGTTTTTAAAAATTGTTGTTGAGGAAAGAGAGGTCGGATCGCTGGGGAGGGAGTTCCAGGTTTTACCAACAGTATTGGAAAACAGAGTCACCAGCCATGTTGTTGGATTTACTTGTTTGTACTAGAAGTTTATTTGGGGAACAAAGTATCTTAAGGTTATTATAGGAGGAGATAAGGTTGGCAAGTATTGGGGTATTAGTTGGTTTATACAGGATTTTATGGGCAACTGTTAATTGGTTAAATGGTAATACGTTTGGCAACTCTAGCCATCCTAGCTGTTCCAGGTTAAGACAATGATGGGTTCTGAAAAAAGAGCCAGTGGCAAATCTGGCAATATTGTTGTAGGAGATAGTCAGTTTATTAAGATTGCTCTTAGACAGATTAGTATATATAAGGGAGGCGTAAAGTAGAGTTGCTAGCAGGTGGGTTTGAGCAATGGTAGTCTTAGCTACTGGAGTCAGAAACGGTTTGATCCAATATAGGGAGCCTAGTTTTTTATTAACTTTTTTAATAGTGTTGTTAATATGATGATCAAAGTTAAGGTTATTATCTATTAATATGCCTAGAAGTTTGGTGGTGGAATCTAGATATATGATAGTACCATTGTTAGATTTGACAGTGAAGTTAAGTGGTGAGGCCCTGCAGGTGGGGGTGAATAGTAACAGTTTTGTTTTTTTGGGGTTCAAGATGAGGCAACAGTGCAGTAGCCACTTTTCAGCTGAGTTAAATACCTGTTGGATTAGGATCTGAAGATCTGATGACAAGGAGGCTGAGCATATAACCGTGGAATCATTTGCATATTGAATGTAGTTGGCTTGCGGTATTGCTAAATGAAGGTCATTAATAAAAATAGAAAAAAGAAGAGGGCCTAATATGGAGCCTTGAGGGACATTGAGGGCAACGGGGAGGTGGAAAGATAAGTTGTTCTCCCATAGTACTACTTGCTGTCTATTGTTTAAGTAGGACTGGAACCATTGTAGAGCCATCATGTCTAGTGAAAGGTTTTTGAGTATGTTAATACGTAGCTGGTGGTTAACCATATTGAATGCTTTCAACAGATCAATAAAGAGGGCTGAAGAAAGAGTGTTATTACTGCTATATTTGTTGATGCAGTCAGAGAAGGATAAGAGGGCAGAGGTTGTGTAAGATGCCCTTAGGGAAGCCAGAGTGAAACTAAGTAGAGTAAAAAGAAAAGCTAAGTGGGCCTATGGACAGAAAATTCAGGGTCACTTCTTGGACCTGAGGGACTCCAGGCATCTGTGGCAAGGTATACAATCTATATCAGACTACAGGCCCTTACCTTCTCAATGTGATGATAACACAGAGTTTCTCAATGAGCTCAACACCGACTTCAGCAGGTTCAAGAAGGGAAACAATACACCGGCAACAAAAACTGCCCACCAACCAAGAAGATGTAGTGCTCTGCCTTCACCCAGTGGATGGTCAAAGGGTGCTGCAATGGGTAAACTCAAAAAAGGCAGCTGGTCCTGGCAATATTCTGGGGTGGGTGCTCAGGGAATGTGTTGACCAATTAACTACTGTTCTCTCTGACATATTCAACATCTCTCTGCATCAGGCCACAGTACCCAAGCGCTTCATGAATACAACCATTATACCACTGCCCAAGAAGTCTCCACCCTCAAGCCTGAATGACTACCACCCAGTAGCTCTCATCTGCACTGTAATGAAGTGCTTTGAGAGATTGTTCAGACTACTTAACATCAAGTCTTCCAGCAACACTGGACCCTCTCCAATTTGCTTATAGATCCAATTGCTCTACTGCAAATGCCATCTCACTGGCACTTAACTTACCCTTGGCAAACCTGGAGAAGAAAATCTGCTATGGCCACATGTTATTTGTTGACTTCAGCTCGGCCTTCAACACGGTGATCCACCCAACATCTGATTGAGAAACTGGTCCATCTGGGTGTTAGCACTCCTTTATGCAACTGGATTCTGGACTTTCTTATTGAGAGACCACAAAAGGTATGCATAGGCAACAACACCTCAATGAGCATCACACTGAACACTGGAGTACCTCAAGGATGTGTCCTGAGTCCCCTGCTGTTCACCATGCTGACACATGATTGCATCACTAGGTACAATGCAAACTACATTATTAAATTTGCGGATGATACTACAGTGGTAGGTCTCATCAGCAATGCTGATAAAAGGAGGTGACCCAATTGATTGTCTGGTGTGACAACAACAACCTGGCTCTCAATGTGAATAAAACAAAGGAGATAATAGTAGACTTTAGAAAGAGATGCAAGGCTCATTCTCCACTCACAATCAAAGGAGAAACAGTGGAAAGGGTGAAGAGCACCAAGTTCCTAAGGATGCATAATGCTGAAGACCTGTCTTGGTCAATAAACACTAATCACATTGTCAAGAAGGTACAACAGTGTCTGCACTTTCTAAGAAGGTTGATGAGACCAAAACTACCACCTTCATATCTTACAACCTTCTACATGGGTACCATCGAAACCATCCTAACTATTAATCTCTTGGTGTGGTATGGAAACTGCATGGTTTCAGATCACAAATCTCCCCAGAGGGTGGTGAAAGTGATGGAGAGAATTATCATTTCCACTTTCCCATCTATTCAGGACTTGCACTCTGCTCTGTCCCTCAGCAGAACCATGAAAATAGTCAAAGACTGCACTCACCCTGCCCATGGTATGGTCTCATGTTTGTCTTCAGGCAGAAGATACCGTAGCTTACATTGTGAAACCACCAGATTTAATAAAAGCTTTTTCCACAAGCCATCAGACTTCTGAACTACAGTAATAACATGCACTATGCTGGTCATCGAGGTCTGGATTTACAAAACTGAAGTAATTCACACTCATATGCAATAATTCTATGAAAGTACAATCTTATATCTTATGTGCAATATTATCGATGCCAAGTTAGCATTCTGTGCAATATACCAAGTTAGCATTCCTTGCAGTTTGAAATCTGTCTGATTCGGATCTGTGCAATATATTATCTGTGCAATATTTTGGGCACTGATGAAGACATGTAAGTAGAACAGTCTTGGTGCATGTCATTGTACTTGTTACTGCACTGCATAAATGTCTTACTGTTGTTATTGCTGGATTAGTATACGTGTTATTGTTATATTAATATTATCAGTATATGTTGCATGCATATTGAGTTCAAAGTAATGCAATTTCATTCAGTTGCACTGCTGTGCAGTCTGAATGACAATAAAGTTCACTTTGACTCTGAGATCGAAACAGGATCTGCCTTTAACAAGCTAGATTGATTTGCCTCAAGAACCCAAAGGCTCCTTAATACATACCTCTCAACTGTACAGATTTTTGCAGAATGTCCAGATTTTTGCCTCATATTTTTGGTCTGTTCCCCGTAAAATGTGTGGTTTTCTGTCAAATCACTGAAGATTGATGTTACTAAATAATAATAAATGAATGCCATTTGAGATTCAGACTTCATATCCTTCAGAAAATACATAACAATACAAAACCTGGTAGTCTATCAACTTTCTAAGTTTGTAACAGCAGTATTTAAAAAGTGTCCCTGTTTTGGGGCCTTTGTATCCCGATTATTTTTGGCTTTGTCCAGATTTCTTGCTCTAAGAGGTTGAAAGGTACGCTGCTTATGTCATCATTAATAAGTTCATCTAGGATATGCTACGTGACTTCAGAGTTAATACTAGCGAAACTTATTGATCTGTAGCCCTCTGGGTCTATGGTGGGCCACCCTTAAGTAGTGGTACTCACCATGACAGTTCTTCAAATATATTGTACGTAACTAATGGAGATGCTAAGGCTGAATAGTTTTAAGCGAGGCTAAGAAAAGCTATGTTTGATATTTACTAGGAGGCAGACAGTGACACATTCTGAACCCATGGAAACAGTATTCTTACCATTCACTAGTGTGGACAGGACCTGATCAAGGGAGATTTTAGGGAAGTGCTGTTTGGTGGGGAATGGGGAGAATAAAAGGGAGCTGGCAGGGTGATATTAGAACTGAGGCTGTCAGCTGAGGTACTTGTGATAGCTTAAGGGGCAGGGTAAATGGTATCATTAGATACTAGCTCCTAGCAGTACTGAGCATTACATCTAAATTTCCTGATACAGTTAAAGAAAGCTTTGTGATTGACTTTGGCAGAGCTGAAGCTGGCAACTTTGAGTCTGAAGATACACTTTTTAATGAAGCTCTTTTTGCTAGCCTGTTTTAGACCCTTTTTGAAACAAAGGGATGTGGATTTCATGTATTTGGTACGCTTTTTTTCTTCTCGTTACATGATTTGTTTACTCAAGAATTCCACCAAAAGGGTTTAATCCTGATATTCATTATATTTGTGTTATAGGAGGCTAATGCCACTATGTCTGTTTAAATGGGAATAGAAATCAGAGGTACATGCATCAACTTTGGAGGGGACATGTTGAAATTTGTTTCTGGATTATTAAAAAAAAATTATAAGAAGTTAACTTCGGAGTTCTTGTGTTGCCCATTTCCTTTCTTGGATAAAGGGAGGCTTCTTTGTTCACCAGTGGCAGTGGAGAGCTTAGAGCAGCCTATCTATCCCAGGAGGAGTGTTCCCAGCACAAGAATCTGGTAGTCTACTGGCCGTTTTGGGCCAATTTCTAGCTCTTTCAAATCCCCCTGTATAAAACACACTTTGGCGTGGATTTTGCGCTTGTTACTACTCAGCCAAGCTCCTCGTTGTCCTGCAGAGTGGTGCTAGCAGCAGAGAGGCTAAAAGAGCGACTGCTAACCTGATAAAAGTGTTTTTTTTTTCAGCTACTACCTGGGTGACTGTCTGATCTAGCTAAACTGCAAGTATTTCTGCTTCTTGAACTGTTTTAAACTGTTTAAAGTTGTTTTTGCACCTGCACTTTTAAAGTTTGTCCTGTTTGTTGCATTTACCTCTTGAGGCTACACACTCAAGTACGCTAGCCTGTGTTACATATTTATTGCATTTTCCTGCTGTCTGTTGCAAAAAAGAAAAAAAACAAAAACATATCCTTGTTTCCCATCTTTCCTGACCTAGAGTAGTCCAAATACAGGCTTTGCTGTATTCTGGACTTTTGGAAAGTTCCTGTGTTGCCCATTTCCTTTCTTGGATAAAGGGAGGCTTCTTTGTTCACCAATGGCAGTGGGGAGCTTAGAGCAGCCTATCAGTCCCGGGAGGAGTGTTCCCAGCACAAGAATCTGGTAGTCTGTTGGCTGTTTTGGGCCAATTTCTAGGTCTTTCAAGTCCCCCTGTATAAAACCCGCGTGGCTTTACACGATTTAGCCCGTAGCGCAGCATCAGGCAGCTCCACTTAATTGGGTTTAAACCATTCTCGGCTCCACATAGTCTGCTCTTTACTTTTTCCCTTACAACTGACCTAGTTCTCATAATAAACACCATATTCCTACTCTAAAGCCTGGCACTTGCTCACTAAAGCAATTATTAAAGTCAGCACTAAAAAATTAAAAGCACTACACCCTCACAAACTCCCCTTGAGTACCTTGTTCCCCATTGGCCCTTTTTTTCAATTATAAAGGAATTCCCAATGCTATTCTAGCATGTCCAAAGGTCCGTTGTCAATCTCCTCTCCAGTCCATCTGGTGAATCTGGGAATCTTGAGGCAATGTTACAATTGCCTCATGTACACAGACAACCCTCTCCTCCTCCCAACAAATTCCAACACATGTGAGAGATGCAACCATATAGCCAAACTGGAGGCTAAGCTCTCTCAACTCAGTACTGGCGTAACCAGTCAGGAGGAGAAGGAAACCACACTCACTACAATTCCAGTCTCACATAGACCTACCACGACAGCAAACCAAACACATAAACACACAAATACATACTCGGAGGCTCTAAATAAAAATCTTCCTAAGCAGCAGAGACCTCCAAAGCAGACACCCAAGCAACCACTACCCCAAAACAAAACACATGCAACACATAGCTCACAAAGCCAGTGTGCCGAACAGTCACAGCCCTTAAGGCTAAACAACACACCTGATACACTTGTAATAGGTGACTCTATCGTCAGGCACACTGATGTCCCGCTCACCAGGCTGAACAAGGAGAAGGTCACGGTGAGCTACCTGTCGGGCGCTAGGATCCGCCACGTAACACAAGCAATCAGGTCACTCCAAGGCAAGTACAAATATGACTCAGTCATTGTCCATGCTGGTGTGAATGACCTGAGACGTACCTCCCTGGACTACATGAAAAGAGACATAGAGGAGCTCTCTGAGCATGTAGCTCAGGCTGGTATGACCCTGACCTTGAGTAGCATCTTACCCTCACCAAGAATGATGCCACAAAATGAAGACAAGATGATCAATTTCAACAATTGGCTTAAGCATTGGTGTCATTCAAAGGGGATCCAATGCCTGTCAGCCTGGGATGACATGCTCGACAAGCCACGATGATTCGCTAGGGACGGCTTGCCTGTCACCCCTGGGTTTTCGGATACTGGCAAAGGCTCTTGCCACCCCATAGTGCCTTTTTAGGCAAGGCTCAAAAGACAAACCCACCTCCATAGGTATCACAAGGGATAAGAAACTAAGAGTAATGCTACTCAATGCCAGAAGTCTAAACCTCAAGATGCACGCACTCGAAACTCTCCTTAGCATGGAGAACATCGATTCCCAGATATGCTCAGAATTAGTCCAAAATGACAAAAAATATATCGAACCCACAGACATTGCCAACATCCTAGCTGACAGGTTCAGGGCAAACTTCTCCCCCCACACCAAAAGGGCAAATATCTATCCCAGCAGAGTGCTGCCCCCCCTGACATCTCAAATGTTCAAGGCTCCCGAGAGCACCCCAGCACTACCAGGTTATACCTCATACCATGCTTTTCGGCCCCAAAACTTGGACCGAACCACAAAAGGAGGGGGAGTATCAATATTCCAAAGATACCCACACCTCCAGTCTGGTGGCACAGCACGAAGCATCAGAGACTATCCATGTGCAACTAACAGTGGGTAAAACTGCCTTCCAGTTTATAGCCTGCTACAGACCACCCTCCCAAACCCAGGAACCCCACTCGGCCTTCCTGAGAACACTGGAAAATATGAAGGTCTCTCCAAACACCATTATATTAGGTGACTTCAACTACCCAAACATAGACTGGGAGCATTACTCTAGCTCCAACACCCTAGCCCAAAGGTTCCTAGAATTTATAAACTCAAATGCTATGGAACAACTTGTTACCACTCCCAAAAGAGGGAAAACATACTGGACCTAATCATCACCAACATGGGGCTCTATGCTCCAGACCAGAAGTGTATCCCTCACTGGTAAGATCAGACCATAAACTAATCTCACTGGATATTCACATCCCGACCCCACACCCTGCCCAGAAAACTACAGTGAAAAACTTCTCTAAAGCAAATTTCACACTCCTCAAAACCGAGGTGGAATCCTTCGAAGGCCCCGGGCCTGTGGAAAATACAGCCCAGACTGCAGAATCCTTTATAAACGCATTCTATGAACACCTTCAGGAATGCATGGATCATGCAATCCCAAATAAAACCAAGACCCAATCCTCCAAAGGCAGGTGTCCTGTCTGGTGGACCCCAGCCATAAACAAACTATACAATAGAAGGAGGAAGCTACTACATGATAGAGCAAAATCCCAAAAAGGGAAGGCATCTCTGATCAGTATTAGCAAAAAAACTACGGGCACTCATAAAATCATCTAAGGCCAGCTTCGAGAGAAAAATTGCACAGGATACTAAGGATAATCACAAGGCTTTCATTAGTTATGTTAGGAACCTGGGTGGGAATTCCCAGATATGCTCAGAATTAGTCCAAAATGACAAAAAATACACCGAACCCACAGACATTGCCAACATCCTAGCTGACAGGTTCAGGGCAAACTTCTCCCCCCCATCCCCACCAAAAGGGCAAATATCTATCCCAGCAGAGTGCTGCCCCGATGACATCTAAGACGCTCAGGTAAGAGCCGCCCTCTCCAAAGCAAAAAACACAGCATCAATGGGACCAGACAGTGTCCCGGGCTGCATCCTACATGAACTCCAAGAAGAGCTAAACCCAAACATAAAACTACTGTTCAATCTCAGCCTTACTACAGGATATGTACCCAAAGAGTGGTGTACAGCAACAGTGGTCCCTCTCCACAAAGGTGGTGCCTCAACGGATCCTGGAAACTATCGCCCCATAAGCCTGACTAGCTTGGTCTGCAAAGCTATGGAAAGGATCATCATGGACCTCATAAATAAAGATATTGGGGACCTACAGTCACTGGATCCTACCCAGTTCAGCTTTGTTAAGGGCAGATCCTGCCTCTTAAACCTGGTCAATTTCTTTGAAACAGTCACCAAGGCCATTGACGAGGGAAGGTGGTCCACACAGCCTACCTGGACCTCGCAAAAGCCTTCGATACAATACCCCACTCGGGCATTATAGATAAGCTCACCAGCTTAAATATAAACCCCTATGTCACTAGATGGGTTGCAAACTGGCTCAAGGACAGAACCCACATGGTTAGAATTGCTGGAGCCATGTCAGACTCCAAACCAGTTACAAGTGGCATCCCACAAGGCTCAGTCCTGGGACCTCTCTTGTTCGGTATATATTTCTCAGAGGTACAGGCCAACACGGAAGGACTGTGGCTGACCAAGTTCGCAAATGACTGCAAACTAGGAGCCATAATCAACTCTCCAGCCAACACAAGCATCCTACAAAAGGGCCTCAAAGAAACAGACAACTGGTGCCAGAGCCATGGCCTCAAGCTAAATGCCAAAAAGTGTATAGTCATCCCCTGTGGCAAAAACAAAGTGTCCACAAATTACCACATAGGTGGTAATCCATTAAGTACAGAAGAAGTAATTAGGGACCTGGGGGCCCAAGTTGATAGCAATCTCTCATTTGAAAACAACGTGGCCAAAGTGGTTAGAAAAAAATTTTATATAGCCTACCTAATCATGAAGGGATTCACATCTAGATCAGGGGAGGTCATTGTGCCTCTTTACTCATCCCTCATCAGGCCCATAATTGAGTACAATGCCCTTTTTGGGATGTACCTTACCAGACACCTGCGGCAACTGGAAAGACCCCAAATGTTCCTCACCAAGAGGATCAAAGGGCTCAAACAGATGCCATATGCTGCCCGGTTAAAGAAACTCCAGCACTACTCAGTGGCATACCGCCTGCTCAGAGGCGATCTGTGCCTGACGTATAAAGCCATGTCCAACCTGGAATTAATGGACATGCTGCACCTCAGAAAATCCAAATCCCATCGAGCTACGTGCTCGAGAGACTTGAACCTCAGCACTGAAATAAATAGGACATGCTGGAGGGACAGATTCATAACCCAGAGGCTCCCTTCACTAGAATAAAATCCCAGTCCAGGTTAGGCAGAGTTCCTCATTGACTCTCTTCAAGAGGAATCTTGATGAGTGGATGGGAGATCGTAGGTTTACCCCAGGTATCACTTCTGTGTCACTGTTAGACAGAGGCACAGTATACTAACCTCGAAAAAGGGCATAGCAAAATTCATTTAAAATGGGTGGCGAAAGCCAAACACACTCTGGCTAGGCTTATAAATGCCGTAGGGCAGATAGCATAGTATGAACCTATGAACCTATGAACCTATAATCACTAAATATAGTAGGGTTAATGTGATGTGTGATGGTACTTCTAAGAGAGAAGATAAGGATTCATAATTATTTGTCAAATGAATATTCTTCAACTGGCAAATCAACAACAATAAATTGCTGAAAGTCCCTTTCAGTAAACATGTTTTGAAGCTTTTTTTTTTTTGCAGGAGGACAGCCCGCCTGCACCCCTCATGTGAGGTAACACCCCCCCACACACACACTACCCTAACTTATATATAACAACTCAGCGGTCACTTAACAGGGAAGAAAGTGCAAAACTATATGTTCTGTCAAAGTGGTTTTCAGTGATAAAGCCATTGCACTGCTGTCAGTTAATTAATCAGCGCTCAATGCATGCTCACATTCCTGAAGATAATAGCCCTGCGACTGGACTTTACCAGAGACTAGCAGATACTTGGAGAAGTGCAAACATGGGTAACATTACAAGAATGAGATCAAAAAGATTTGTAGCTAAGTGTGGAGGTGGGCAGTTTGGTCTAGGAAATTAGCGTTCACCAAATCGAAGAAGTGCTGCACATATCTGCTATTGGTTGTACAGATTTTGTAGTGAATGGATGAGTTGTTAAACTCACATAAAAGCAATGTGTTGAGTTTAATAGATCTCTTTGCCACTTGATTTCTGCATATATTTTGATCAGCAGGAAATATTGAGGGGGATTTATAATTTACACAAATGTAATAAGAATGTAATAATTTTGCTTAGAGTTACCAAGACCTTGAACATTTCTGGGTCAGTATCATGAAGGAGCTAGCGAGAGTCATCAAGACCTTGAAAAGTTCTGGGTTGGTATCATGAAGGAGCTAGCAAGAGATGATGGGGTTACAAATAAATACAGAGATGTTCTCACAGTTCCTGGTATGCCTGAACGAATGGTAGGCACTGAACCCAGTTATAGATGGAGTGCTATCAGTACAACAAAACCATGGTTCTGCAACATGCAGCTGTAGATATGTTTGCTGGTTAAGAAGGCCTATTTTTTTATTTAAATATCTAGCACTTGAGCAGTGCTACCTTGATGTAGGTCAAATTGGAATTTGCTACACTGGTATGTAGAGGAGATAGACTTTGCCTAATAAGTCACTATGGGGGCTACAAAACTGAAGGTAGTATATAGAAGTTTTTGGGGAAAGGTGCAAGCCATCCCTGGAAATGGACGGTTGGTCTGTTAATCATCATCACCTATGATAACACTGGACCTCCCTTGAATGGCACCAGTTAATTAGTCAAGTGTTAAACTTATTATATTGTCCTTTTACTATGTCATCATTCTCGGTGATGGCAGAGTGCTTTGTAAGACTAGTGATTTAACTGCATCACACACATGGAGGGATACATAATTTCTCTCTGTATCTCTCCTGGAGTGAAGGCCCTAAGATATTTCACCCCCCCACACATAGGTAACCACATGTCATAGTCATATTTATGTTGGACAGATTTAAGCTTTGGTCACATTGTGAATTCTGGCACATGAAATCTAGCTTACCATCGTCTTTCTTCATCTAGCCCAGTAAGTATAGAATCTTTGTGCCTGACTTTATAATTACTAATAAATAGGACTTTACCATGGTGAATATTATGAACATAGCCTTTCGGCATTGTTGATTCTTCATGGAGGTGAGGGGAGATGATCCAGGTGTAAGAGTGGGTGTAGGTATAGGTTTAGATATAGGTGTACTAGTGTGTTTAGGTGGCTGAGGTTTCTTTGCGAGGTGTCTAAGAGAGTTAGGAAATGATTTAATTTTTACCTGAGCTAATTTTGATTTAGTGCTGGAATGCCACATTGTGCAATCATTATCTTTAGTGATGATGGTAGAGAAAGGAAAACCTACCTCCAGTCTGAAGATAATATTTGCATCTCTCTCAAATGGTGTCATTGTTAGCTGAGAGTAAGGAGTAGTCAATAAGCAGGAGGCAGCTGCTATGTGCTCTCTGAAAGTTTCAAGTATCTGGCCACCTAAAGAGCTAGATCAGGCTGTGAACCCATGATGCAGAGATAAAGGAAGGAATGAGTGACACCAGATGGATTCAGTAAGATTAAGGGAGGGTGACAGATGACATTGCATACAGGGCTGACTAGAGCAGAGGATGAAGTAGCTAGAAAGGCCACAGTGTTAAGGTGGGTAATAGTGAACACCACAATGGCAAAGTAGGGAGGTTAGAGCCAGTGAGGACTTGAGGCAATGTTACAATTGCCTCATGTACACAGACAACCCTCTCCTCCTCCCAACAAATTCCAACACATGTGAGAGATGCAACCATATAGCCAAACTGGAGGCTAAGCTCTCTCAACTCAGTACTGGCGTAACCAGTCAGGAGGAGAAGGAAACCACACTCACTACAATTCCAGTCTCACATAGACCTACCACGACAGCAAACCAAACACATAAACACACAAATACATACTCGGAGGCTCTAAATAAAAATCTTCCTAAGCAGCAGAGACCTCCAAAGCAGACACCCAAGCAACCACTACCCCAAAACAAAACACATGCAACACATAGCTCACAAAGCCAGTGTGCCGAACAGTCACAGCCCTTAAGGCTAAACAACACACCTGATACACTTGTAATAGGTGACTCTATCGTCAGGCACACTGATGTCCCGCTCACCAGGCTGAACAAGGAGAAGGTCACGGTGAGCTACCTGTCGGGTGCTAGGATCCACCACGTAACACAAGCAATCAGGTCACTCCAAGGCAAGTACAAATATGACTCAGTCATTGTCCATGCTGGTGTGAATGACCTGAGACGTACCTCCCTGGACTACATGAAAAGAGACATAGAGGAGCTCTCTGAGCATGTAGCTCAGGCTGGTATGACCCTGACCTTGAGTAGCATCTTACCCTCACCAAGAATGATGCCACAAAATGAAGACAAGATGATCAATTTCAACAATTGGCTTAAGCATTGGTGTCATTCAAAGGGGATCCAATGCCTGTCAGCCTGGGATGACATGCTCGACAAGCCACGATGATTCGCTAGGGACGGCTTGCGCCTGTCACCCCTGGGTTTTCGGATACTGGCAAAGGCTCTTGCCACCCCCATAGTGCCTTTTTTAGGCAAGGCTCAAAAGACAAACCCACCTCCATAGGTATCACAAGGGATAAGAAACTAAGAGTAATGCTACTCAATGCCAGAAGTCTAAACCTCAAGATGCACGCACTCGAAACTCTCCTTAGCATGGAGAACATCGATTCCCAGATATGCTCAGAATTAGTCCAAAATGACAAAAAATATATCGAACCCACAGACATTGCCAACATCCTAGCTGACAGGTTCAGGGCAAACTTCTCCCCCCCTCCCCACCAAAAGGGCAAATATCTATCCCAGCAGAGTGCTGCCCCCCCTGACATCTCAAATGTTCAAGGCTCCCGAGAGCACCCCAGCACTACCAGGTTATACCTCATACCATGCTTTTCGGCCCCAAAACTTGGACCGAACCACAAAAGGAGGGGGAGTATCAATATTCGTCAAAGATACCCACACCTCCAGTCTGGTGGCACAGCACGAAGCATCAGAGACTATCCATGTGCAACTAACAGTGGGTAAAACTGCCTTCCAGTTTATAGCCTGCTACAGACCACCCTCCCAAACCCAGGAACCCCACTCGGCCTTCCTGAGAACACTGGAAAATATGAAGGTCTCTCCAAACACCATTATATTGGGTGACTTCAACTACCCAAACATAGACTGGGAGCATTACTCTAGCTCCAACACCCTAGCCCAAAGGTTCCTAGAATTTATAAACTCAAATGCTATGGAACAACTTGTTACCACTCCCAAAAGAGGGGAAAACATACTGGACCTAATCATCACCAACATGGGGCTCTATGCTCCAGACCAGAAGTGTATCCCTCACTGGTAAGATCAGACCATAAACTAATCTCACTGGATATTCACATCCCGACCCCACACCCTGCCCAGAAAACTACAGTGAAAAACTTCTCTAAAGCAAATTTCACACTCCTCAAAACCGAGGTGGAATCCTTCGAAGGCCCCGGGCCTGTGGAAAATACAGCCCAGACTGCAGAATCCTTTATAAACGCATTCTATGAACACCTTCAGGAATGCATGGATCATGCAATCCCAAATAAAACCAAGACCCAATCCTCCAAAGGCAGGTGTCCTGTCTGGTGGACCCCAGCCATAAACAAACTATACAATAGAAGGAGGAAGCTACTACATGATAGAGCAAAATCCCAAAAAGGGAAGGCATCTCTGATCAGTATTAGCAAAAAACTACGGGCACTCATAAAATCATCTAAGGCCAGCTTCGAGAGAAAAATTGCACAGGATACTAAGGATAATCACAAGGCTTTCATTAGTTATGTTAGGAACCTGGGTGGGAATTCCCAGATATGCTCAGAATTAGTCCAAAATGACAAAAAATACACCAAACCCACAGACATTGCCAACATCCTAGCTGACAGGTTCAGGGCAAACTTCTCCCCCCCATCCCCACCAAAAGGGCAAATATCTATCCCAGCAGAGTGCTGCCCCGATGACATCTAAGACGCTCAGGTAAGAGCCGCCCTCTCCAAAGCAAAAAACACAGCATCAATGGGACCAGTCAGAGTCCCGGGCTGCATCCTACATGAACTCCAAGAAGAGCTAAACCCAAACATAAAACTACTGTTCAATCTCAGCCTTACTACAGGATATGTACCCAAAGAGTGGTGTACAGCAACAGTGGTCCCTCTCCACAAAGGTGGTGCCTCAACGGATCCTGGAAACTATCGCCCCATAAGCCTGACTAGCTTGGTCTGCAAAGCTATGGAAAGGATCATCATGGACCTCATAAATAAAGATATTGGGGACCTACAGTCACTGGATCCTACCCAGTTCAGCTTTGTTAAGGGCAGATCCTGCCTCTTAAACCTGGTCAATTTCTTTGAAACAGTCACCAAGGCCATTGACGAGGGGAAGGTGGTCCACACAGCCTACCTGGACCTCGCAAAAGCCTTCGATACAATACCCCACTCGGGCATTATAGATAAGCTCACCAGCTTAAATATAAACCCCTATGTCACTAGATGGGTTGCAAACTGGCTCAAGGACAGAACCCACATGGTTAGAATTGCTGGAGCCATGTCAGACTCCAAACCAGTTACAAGTGGCATCCCACAAGGCTCAGTCCTGGGACCTCTCTTGTTCGGTATATATTTCTCGGAGGTACAGGCCAACACGGAAGGACTGTGGCTGACCAAGTTCGCAAATGACTGCAAACTAGGAGCCATAATCAACTCTCCAGCCAACACAAGCATCCTACAAAAGGGCCTCAAAGAAACAGACAACTGGTGCCAGAGCCATGGCCTCAAGCTAAATGCCAAAAAGTGTATAGTCATCCCCTGTGGCAAAACAAAGTGTCCACAAATTACCACATAGGTGGTAATCCATTAAGTACAGAAGAAGTAATTAGGGACCTGGGGGCCCAAGTTGATAGCAATCTCTCATTTGAAAACAACGTGGCCAAAGTGGTTAGAAAAATTTTATATAGCCCACCTAATCATGAAGGGATTCACATCTAGATCAGGGGAGGTCATTGTGCCTCTTTACTCATCCCTCATCAGGCCCATAATTGAGTACAATGCCCTTTTTGGGATGTACCTTACCAGACACCTGCGGCAACTGGAAAGACCCCAAATGTTCCTCACCAAGAGGATCAAAGGGCTCAAACAGATGCCATATGCTGCCCGGTTAAAGAAACTCCAGCACTACTCAGTGGCATACCGCCTGCTCAGAGGCGATCTGTGCCTGATGTATAAAGCCATGTCCAACCTGGAATTAATGGACATGCTGCACCTCAGAAAATCCAAATCCCATCGAGCTACGTGCTCGAGAGACTTGAACCTCAGCACTGAAATAAATAGGACATGCTGGAGGGACAGATTCATAACCCAGAGGCTCCCTTCACTCGGGAATAAAATCCCAGTCCAGGTTAGGCAGAGTTCCTCATTGACTCTCTTCAAGAGGAATCTTGATGAGTGGATGGGAGATCGTAGGTTTACCCCAGGTATCACTTCTGTGTCACTGTTAGACAGAGGCACAGTATACTAACCTCGAAAAAGGGCATAGCAAAATTCATTTAAAATGGGTGGCGAAAGCCAAACACACTCTGGCTAGGCTTATAAATGCCGTAGGGCAGATAGCATAGTATGAACCTATGAACCTATGAACCTATAATCACTAAATATAGTAGGGTTAATGTGATATGTGATGGTACTTCTAAGAGAGAAGATAAGGATTCATAATTATTTGTCAAATGAATATTCTTCAACTGGCAAATCAACAACAATAAATTGCTGAAAGTCCCTTTCAGTAAACATGTTTTGAAGCTTTTTTTTTTTGCAGGAGGACAGCCCGCCTGCACCCCTCATGTGAGGTAACACCCCCCCACACACACACTACCCTAACTTATATATAACAACTCAGCGGTCACTTAACAGGGAAGAAAGTGCAAAACTATATGTTCTGTCAAAGTGGTTTTCAGTGATAAAGCCATTGCACTGCTGTCAGTTAATTAATCAGCGCTCAATGCATGCTCACATTCCTGAAGATAATAGCCCTGCGACTGGACTTTACCAGAGACTAGCAGATACTTGGAGAAGTGCAAACATGGGTAACATTACAAGAATGAGATCAAAAAGATTTGTAGCTAAGTGTGGAGGTGGGCAGTTTGGTCTAGGAAATTAGCGTTCACCAAATCGAAGAAGTGCTGCACATATCTGCTATTGGTTGTACAGATTTTGTAGTGAATGGATGAGTTGTTAAACTCACATAAAAGCAATGTGTTGAGTTTAATAGATCTCTTTGCCACTTGATTTCTGCATATATTTTGATCAGCAGGAAATATTGAGGGGGATTTATAATTTACACAAATGTAATAAGAATGTAATAATTTTGCTTAGAGTTACCAAGACCTTGAACATTTCTGGGTCAGTATCATGAAGGAGCTAGCGAGAGAGTCATCAAGACCTTGAAAAGTTCTGGGTTGGTATCATGAAGGAGCTAGCAAGAGATGATGGGGTTACAAATAAATACAGAGATGTTCTCACAGTTCCTGGTACGTCTGAACGAATGGTAGGCACTGAACCCAGTTATAGATGGAGTGCTATCAGTACAACAAAACCATGGTTCTGCAACATGCAGCTGTAGATATGTTTGCTGGTTAAGAAGGCCTATTTTTTTATTTAAATATCTAGCACTTGAGCAGTGCTACCTTGATGTAGGTCAAATTGGAATTTGCTACACTGGTATGTAGAGGAGATAGACTTTGCCTAATAAGTCACTATGGGGGCTACAAAACTGAAGGTAGTATATAGAAGTTTTTGGGGAAAGGTGCAAGCCATCCCTGGAAATGGACGGTTGGTCTGTTAATCATCATCACCTATGATAACACTGGACCTCCCTTGAATGGCACCAGTTAATTAGTCAAGTGTTAAACTTATTATATTGTCCTTTTACTATGTCATCATTCTCGGTGATGGCAGAGTGCTTTGTAAGACTAGTGATTTAACTGCATCACACACATGGAGGGATACATAATTTCTCTCTGTATCTCTCCTGGAGTGAAGGCCCTAAGATATTTCACCCCCCCACACATAGGTAACCACATGTCATAGTCATATTTATGTTGGACAGATTTAAGCTTTGGTCACATTGTGAATTCTGGCACATGAAATCTAGCTTACCATCGTCTTTCTTCATCTAGCCCAGTAAGTATAGAATCTTTGTGCCTGACTTTATAATTACTAATAAATAGGACTTTACCATGGTGAATATTATGAACATAGCCTTTCGGCATTGTTGATTCTTCATGGAGGTGAGGGGAGATGATCCAGGTGTAAGAGTGGGTGTAGGTATAGGTTTAGATATAGGTGTACTAGTGTGTTTAGGTGGCTGAGGTTTCTTTGCGAGGTGTCTAAGAGAGTTAGGAAATGATTTAATTTTTACCTGAGCTAATTTTGATTTAGTGCTGGAATGCCACATTGTGCAATCATTATCTTTAGTGATGATGGTAGAGAAAGGAAAACCTACCTCCAGTCTGAAGATAATATTTGCATCTCTCTCAAATGGTGTCATTGTTAGCTGAGAGTAAGGAGTAGTCAATAAGCAGGAGGCAGCTGCTATGTGCTCTCTGAAAGTTTCAAGTATCTGGCCACCTAAAGAGCTAGATCAGGCTGTGAACCCATGATGCAGAGATAAAGGAAGGAATGAGTGACACCAGATGGATTCAGTAAGATTAAGGGAGGGTGACAGATGACATTGCATACAGGGCTGACTAGAGCAGAGGATGAAGTAGCTAGAAAGGCCACAGTGTTAAGGTGGGTAATAGTGAACACCACAATGGCAAAGTAGGGAGGTTAGAGCCAGTGAGGACTATGACATCAAGAAAAAAGATTTGCTATGAAGTCTTAACAGGAAAAAGGTAAGTTAAAATAGACTGGATTACGTTAATTTTATTAATGAAAAATCGATTTCAATGACAGAAAACAGCCAATGCGGGTAGGAGGGCTCTGTGTTAAAAAGTTATGTAAGTTTATTAAAATTTATCAAAGTGGGATTTCAGCCCATGGGGATAATAGGGCCCTGGGTGTGAAACCATTTGAAATGGCAGGACCAACTAGACCAAGTCCTTAAACACAAAGACTGAATGGCCAAAAAACAGATTTACATATATCAAGTCTGAAATGGCCATTTCTTGGAATATTGCCTTTTCTCTGAGATATGGCAATCTCAGATTTGGGATATATAAATTTGGAGGTGTGACGGACTTGTCCCCAATATTGGAAAGTGCAGAGGGCTTGCTCACCCCCGCAAAAATAGAAGTTTAAAGGAGAACAGTGATTTTCAAAATTTTCTCTTTTCCTTGATTTTTGGACTTTTTCTTTCTCTCTTTCTTTTTTGGCTTATCAGCACTAGTCATTTTGAGTGCTGACATTTCAGTAGGGTGAACCCTGAAAGGTTAAATATGACAAAAGAACCCCAGCAAGACAAAGTGCAAAGCAGCCAACAATTTTCACAGTGGTAGTGATGGACAACAGGAACTTTTAAATTATAATAACTAAGGATAAAATTAAATGGGTATTAAGACTAATTAGCAACAGACGGAGCCCTGGGAAGGTTAATTTTATGAGATCAGCCCAGCTGTATACAGTGAAAATGTGGTTAGTCATTACCAATAATAACCTTTGATTAACAATGACCAGGTATGAAAACAAGGAAGGTTAGCACTGGCTAGCTATATACAACAGTGTTAATATACCACTGACAACAGATAAAATTCAAGCGCATTAAGAAAAATGTCAGCACAATAATATGCAGAAATAACTCAGGACAGAGCATTGCAGGCACTAACACCGGTAACACATGAAACAGATGCTAGAAAGAAATCATGGAGGTACATTTAATTTGCTATAGAAAGATTTAGGAAAAAAAAAAACAAATGTGACCTTACTTAAGTGCAGCACAGCTACCCTTAGGGGTCTCACATGAGATGTGTCAGATCCAAGGTTTCTTGTTATGGAGAGTATGAAATGTAGAATGATTGTGCTGGTTTACTGTGATGCTGCTCAAAATTCTCTTACCCTCACACAGTCTGTCTTTTAGTACAGCACTTGGCTGCATAGTGATCAGCAGCTCTGGCTGAGACTATGTAATGAACACAAAATCACCACATCTTAGTCTTCTACCTGATGCATACCAGTTTACAGACTTTAATCCTTGGCAATATTTTACAGCTTTCACCTAAACTCCACAAATAAAACTGACCTGAAGTGCTGGCATAAATCTGCAGAGTAGGGTGCATAACAACAGATAAAATCTTATGACCAGTCAGTTTAGGACCGAGTAGCAATCCTGGGGAGGTAGCTAGCATGGGGAAATAATAAAGAACATCAAAGATTTCCTGACACATTTCAGAGGGCTGGTCAGTCTGTTGCTGTACTGACTACATAAAGAGGCTATGAAAATATACAATAGTTCCATGAATGACAATGTGCATAGTGGCATAGCAATGTGCAACACTGTAGATGGCTTCAGGTATGTGTGCATGAGCACAGAACTATGCATGTGCCATTATGTCAGCACTGCAGTCTTGCTTCAGTAGCAAGCATGTCAGGACCATGAAATTTGAGACAGGACTAGAAAGACAAACACCCCCAGTGGCTACCTAGATAAAGATTCTCTAGTAGATGGCTGCTGCTTGCAAGTGCCAATTCTCACCAGCTGTTTGACACCACCAGGTAATTCTCTATTGGGGAACAGGAAATCTCCCATGAAGTGATGTTGAATTCCATGAGTGGCATAGCAGTGAAGGAATAAATGTCCAAGGAGACTGGAATAAAGGGAGCTGATGGTCTGAACGTACAGAAAGAGAAAGATGTATAGAAAATAAAAATCTGCATCTATAAAGATAACACTAGCCATCCAAGATAAGGAAGCCAGTGCCTTTCCATTAGCAATATCCATAATTTGATACTGGAGTGTTCAGGTAGCATTTTTCATTAACAGATGCAAGACATCATATAAATAACAGCATTGTATTTAAGACCCTTTTTATGTATAAGCATATTTTTATGAACTATGCCTGGCTACATGATACACAGGGATAAAGCTCTCACTATGACCCAGACAATCCAAACTGATTAGAGGCTTGAGTAATGCAGAAGCTAGACAATGAGGGTGAGTATGAGCAACCTATTCCAGCTCACCCATGCAGTGTGGTATGCTGCAATGCCACCACATACAGTGAATGAGCTATGAATGTGTGCTTTCCACTGCCATGCTGTTTTTATGTGGTAGCCTTCATGGGGCATTAGAGAAATGTGCACACACAAAGGGAAAAGTGATTCAGATTCTTACTTCTGTGAACATACGCATTAGCCAATGGAGGTGAAGGCTAGGCCTTAATAAGAAAAAAACATCGACAACTGACTGCATGAATACCATTGTGATCATCTGTTGCCACAATGAGGGAAAAATGGGATCACTGATTGCAGAGCAATGATGGTTGTCAGGCAATAGGAAGAAAAAAAATAGCTAGAAAAAACATTTGTAAGAACCATTACAATATTTTGAATACATCTTATTTTGTGGAGATTTGAGACATTATACATGTTCCACTTTATCCATACCGTAAAATCCTACATGTTTACAGGGGTCTATGTCACATCATCAAATCACTAATAATTGAATACCCCTTCGTTGAAGAACTATTCAGCAAAGAAACTTTTCAGCAAAAACTTTCCTAGGGCAAAACTATAGTTAGCACTTTTCTCCACTGTAGTGCAGTCCCAGAGTTGGTATATTTAGTTAGGGGTGTGGGGGCATATCCCCCCATTTGCATAGGTGTTAATTTTTTTTTTCAGTCACTAGGGCAGAATACCGTAAGTTTGCCATAGGAAAGTTTTCGCTGAAAAGTTTCTTCGCTGAATAGTTCTTCGACAAAGAGGTATTCAATTATTAGTGATTCAATAATGTGATATAGACCCATTTACAGGGCAGCAAAGTGGAAGTGCAGCAGTGTAGGAAGGGCAACGAGTCTAAGGAAGAATTAAAAAGCCTGACCAAGTGGCCAGAAGGATGGCAACTGTGGTTCAGTGCCGGCAAATGCAAAGTACTACACCTGGGCTTTAGAAGCCCTGGTATAAAATATCAGCTAAAGAGGGAAACTAATGGAAAAAGGAAGTGGGTGTGTTTATCATACCTGGACTGGACCACTAGAAACAAAATGAGAGACATAGCAGCAGCAGCAAAACAATTGTGATGAGTCTTTTGAGAACTAGACGTCAGTAGCAAAGAAGTGCTGTTCCCACTCTAGTAAACCCTGTTGAGACCACACCTTGAGTATTGTACACAGCTCTGGGGGCTGTACAAGGACAGAAGTATGAGGTTGCTAACAGAAGCATAGCTGGCTCAGTCAGCTCCCAGTGCTAGTCCCATGAACTAGTACTCCACCCCCTCAGCTCTTCAAGTGCAAAGGATTAAAAAAAAAAGTTTGTTCTTCTAATGACACATCAACCAAGTGGCCAGATGCAACATATGCCCCCTCCTGCCCCAGTCATTCAGGTCTTGTTTCTGTTCCCTGCCCCAAACCTCCTTCCCTACATTTTAGTAAAAAAATATATATTTTTTTTCTGTAACAAACTGTTTGCTATAAATGTAGCAGATAGTTGCTACAGCTTATACCCTGCACTGAGCTCAACAACACTCAGGTTTTAGTTTTAAAACATTATTTTTTTTATATTTATCAGTACCAAATGCTTGCTACAAATGTAACAAATACTTGCTACAGTTTATACCCTGCCCAGAGCACTAGGATGCTCGCATTTTAGTTTCAAAAATATATTTTCTACAGTTTATATCCCGAATGGAGCACTATAGCACTCAAGTTTTAGTTAAAAATAATTTTTTTACAAGGTTTTACTTAAAAAAAACAGATTTAGACCACACATGGAGTGCTACAATACTCAGGTTTATTAAAAAATATATTTTTTTCACATTTAAACTGTAGCAAGCTGCTTGCTGCAATGAATGGCAAAGAGTCTAAGGAAGGATTAAAATGGCTGACCAAGTGGCCAGAAGGCCGGCAAATGCAAAGTACTACACCTGGGCTTCAGAAGCCCTGGCATAAAATATCAGCTAAAGAGGGAAACTAATGGAAAAAGGAACCTGGACTGGATCACTAGAAACAGAATAAGAGAGATAGCAGCAGCAGCAAAGCAGCAAGCAGTTGCTACAAATAGTCCACACATGGAGTGCTACAGTGCTAAGGTTTGACAGCAAATACAAAACTGGCTTTTAAAAATCTGGTATTGCACAAAAGAGTGATTGGGATGTTAGATGGCTGATTGCGTCCTCTAACACTTTGCACCTGGGAACAGTTGCCACTTTTGCCCCACCTTAGCTATACTACTAGATGCTAGAAAGAAGTCAGAGGAAAAACACCATACATGTGCATACAACAAAGTGGAAAAGATTTGAACAATTACTGGAAGAGTTGGAGTGCTTCTTGCTATAGCCCAGAAGAGAAAGAGTGGACATTATACAAGTGCACATAAACTTCTTAGAGAACTGTGAAGGGGTCATCCTGAACTGGAAGGACAGAGAGGATAGGATGGCATGCACACAACAGATTGTAGGAACTAACTAGATCTCTAAAATACTTCTTCATGGGCTGAATGGAGTGGATTACTACACTTAGTTTTGCACAAGAAATCCATGCAGGCATCCAATAAAGCATGTGACAGATGGAAAATTGTAAAGGGGATAGTAGGGATGGTTAAAGAACAGGCTATACAAGTTTGTTGCCTTATTCTGTTGTAAAGTTAATTCAATGTAATTTTAAAGTTTTCTTTAAGGCTCTGCCTTTGTTGTGATATGTGATGTCAACTAAACCATATATTTTTTTACTCAGAAGCCACAAGCATTCTCTGATGGATGAGTCAGGGCACAACTTTCTGCAGGAAAGGCAGGAAACCTTCCCTATCTATCCATTATCTATCCATAATCCTAAAAGTGTTTTTGCTTATAGTCCCATCAATAAGAATAGGATTCAGATATTTAGTCCAAGCTTTGTCAATGCTATACTTCAAAACCAAGTAAGCATGCATCTTATGAAAGCTTTCATCCTCCATCATTAGCTAATGCACACTGAAAGTGCTTAAGATTTAAGTCATTCTAAAGCTGTTCATATAGCACAAAGACACACATGGTCAACACTGGGCAGTGCTTATAAAATGACAAGGAAAAAAGATTATAAGCTATTTATGTACCAAATATATTACATGCATAGAAGAAAACTAGTGCAGACAACGTAGACCTTGCATTTAGTCACATATTCCTAAACACTCATAGACTTCAAAATCCAGTAAATTGGCACAATCCTGAAAGTCTTTAACAGACTGAAAAAACAATGTCAAACACAGAAAGAACAAAACAGGAATCAAAACTGTGATGTAAATTAAACACAATTTACAGTAATAAAATAAATTACACTCAAAATTATATGCACAACCTGATGAGGAAAGTAAAACACATCCAATAAGGTAAAATAAAAAGAGTAGTGTACTAATGAAAGTGAAAGCCTAAACCCCTCAAACAGGAAAAGAAGCATGGACTTAAGAGACAGGATGTGAATACCATAAACAGTTCCAATAGCAAAAGAAAGAGATGTTCTAACCTTGGAGACAAATTGGAGACACACACACACACACACACACACACACACACACACACACACACACACACACACACACACACACACACTGCAAATGCAGTAGAAAGACTAATAGGTATTACTTGATGAAAGAGGGAAATTTAAAGATTGAGATGCGCTACACAAAGTAAAATCCAGCATGAATACAGATACATATTGAAATGGGAACTGAAATAAAACACACATAACAATTATAACTGATAACAAAATAAATAAAGCAGCAAGCATACCATCAGTTGAAATATTTAAAATTTAAACCAATATAAAGAAGATGAATGGGGTGGGGGCATTACTAATACTATCTACATCTATTATATTTTGTGTGTGTGTGTGTGTGTGTGTGTGTGTGTGTGTGTGTGTGTGTGTGTGTGTGTGTGTGTGTGTGTGTGTGTGTATGTATATATATATATATATATATATATATATATATATATACACATATATGTATATATATATATATATATATATATGTATATATATATATATATATATATATATATATATATATATATATATATATACACACAGTGGATATAAAAAGTGTACACACCCCTGTTAAAATGCCAAATTTGTGTGATATAAAAAAATGAGACCACAATAAATCATTTCAAAAACATATTCCACCTTTAATATGACCTATAATCTGTACAATTCAATTGAAAAGCAAACAAATCTGTTAGGGGAAAAATATAAAAAATAAAAAAATGTACAATAAGCTGGTTGCATAAGTGCACACATGCTTAAACTAATACTTTGTTGAAGCATCTTTTGATTTAATTACAACATTCAGTCTTCTTGGGTATGAGTTGTCAGTGTTTTGAACTTTAGGTGATTTGGTCTTAGTGAAATGAATGTCAGTGAAATGGTATTTTGTTGAAGTGAAGTAGACCCATATATATATATATATATATATATATATATATATATATATATATATATAAACCTAGCTTTTGTGATTGAAAATCAGCTTTTCACATATGCCGACTTTCTGTGTAGTGGGGAAAAGGGAATTTGCCTCTTCCCACTAATGAGCAGTCTTGAAACTATTAGATATAATTACCGGGGATTGTGGAGTGCAGCCCACCTCATAAGAGATGCCAAGGATCTTGCCTCCCTCCAAAATGATGATTTGCAACTCAGTATATTGTTGTTTCACTTCTTAGGACTTATCACCAAATTGATTATCCTTCTAAAATCTTTTTAGGGTGCAACACGTGTATCATCATTTAAATCAATGTAAAAAGTATGAGGGATGCATCATTACCTGCATATGCATATATGGTCTATGACAGATGCTCAAAATATCAAAACTGAGCTCCTGTCATAGTCTTAAAATAGCTTCAATCACAAAGAATCGACAACACAAAGATTTGAAGAAAAACAAAATATATTTTTTTGGCCCTCCTGACCCTCTCACACACCCCCTGTTAACTCTATATACCAAAGCTGAGATTGGAATACAGTTAGGAAAAGGCAAATTTCCTGACTTCTACTGTACAGTAATCTCATATTGAAAAAAATGGTTATTGTGATCAGTCAATTTTCAATCAGCTCTACTGAATTTTTTTCACTTCTTGATGGATTGTAGTGAGCCCATATGTATATATATATATATATATATATATATATATATATATATATATATATATATATATATAAATATCTATATCTATCTATATATATACGGATACATACACATATATCACACATTGTAGAGTTGCCATCAGAGTTATTATTCTTGTGAATATCTAAGTTGTAGCACCCAGAAAACAGTATACACGCCCGTTAAGCACTGTCCTTCTGATATGCAAGTCCCCATCTAAACTCATTCACTAGCCAAAACTCCGTTGAGGTAGTATGTAGTGTTAGCACCTGTTTATAAACTGCCCTGTGCAACAGCACCAGTCAGTTTGACATAAGGGTCCATAAAGTTATTATCCTAACTCTGCACAGTTAAAAAATATAACCCTGCACAGCAATAATTTAGTTAAAATGAGCAAAGGAATACAGATGCCTGTTTTATAAGTGCAATAAGGCATTTGGGAGTGGGCACGGTACAGATATAACCCTTTAGGCTCATGCCTCATACCTCCTGGGCATGTGGTAATGTGTGTTATGTAGACTTCCAAGTGCTTTATTGCAAATTTCTAGTACATATTTATTTTTTTATTTGAAAAACAAATAAATAATTTGGTCAGTGTATCACTTTCCCTCATGACCAAGAACAGTCAAAAACAGAATTACAAAACAATCCAAAAATAAGTAAAAACACTGACATAAAGGATAAAAACTAGTAAAATGATCGATTATAATTAACAATTAACTTAGAAAATATACAGTCCCCTGTTATAATTAAATGATATGTGAAGGTAAGGCAATATAATGAACTTAGAAATTAAAGAACATGACAACATGCTTAAGAAATCATTATGCTGCATAGAGCTGTTGGAACAAGGTGACTAAGAACAAATGCAGCAGTGGATGCATGTATGTGATACAAGCTTCTAACAACATGAAATGTCATAAGAAAAATTATAGAAAATAAGTCCGCTAAAGGTAACAGTTAACTGACTGCTTCAGAAAAGTACTGCATAAGGATACCTTGACTACTGTCCTGCAGTTTGCTGTTTACCTAGAATACATACCAGCATCTTTATGAAGTAAAACTGCAATCTTTTCTTAGAATACTGCACACTTCCTGCTGTCATAATAATGTATTTGCTTTAAGCAAATGATACATTGCTTGAATTGGTGCAGCCTTACTCTCTGCTCACTGCTTTCCATACCCTTCTGACCCACGTTTCATCCTGTATGATGTACATCACTATTCTTTTTTCTTTCTTCTTTCTGTTCCTCTCTCTCTCTCTTCTATGCACCAGGAAGCTCTGGATCAACATAGTTCACTCCCTGTTGACAGTGCTTGAGGTCTGACTCAGTGGCTACCATATTACCCCACCCCCCAAAAAAAACACTGCATGCAGAAGTCTCATCTTAAATCTGAGTCTTTCAGTTATTAAGTGACAAGACACTTTATGTAGGCCTGCCTTTCTCCATCCACCCTTCCATATCAAATTCCCATGCCCATCATAATCACTTATTTAAGAAAATCACTACAACCTGGAATGGTTTATTTCTTTCCTTTCTTACATTTACATTAAAGCTACACAGTATTGCTTGTCTAATTTTCCTTTCTGCTCTTCCAAGGCTTTTTCACTTCCTCATCCATGTCAAGTCACTCCATTTAATGCAATACAGTTGTTGCCAAACATCGCCCCTTTCAGTCATAACATGGCCCAACCACATAGAAGTTCCAGAATTATCCCCCATTTTTTAATTGTGCAAGTAACTCAGAAGTAGCAGCAGATCTATGTATGCCAATGGCACCCTCTCCATAGTTTCTACAAGCACTTGCTGCACTGTTGTCTCTAGCTTACTAGGCCATTGGCCCTAATTTAAAAGTAATATGAGGTTACTTCCTCTCTTTAGTGATCAAGAGAGACTACCTTTCTTTATCTGCATTAAGAAGCAGTCCAAGCTTAATATAACTCCTACTGTCCATCTATCTATGCATTCAGAATCTCATACATACCTACTACAACTCGCTTGCATTGCCCCATGTATTATACCTCAAGTCTAATCCCGCTCTCTGTGACAAGGCCTGAAATCCTTATCCATGAATGATCATCTTCTGCACATTTAGAAATAGTTGTTTTCTTATCCAGTCACTTTGCTCTAGCTGCTGAACTTATGTGTCCTTCCCTCGCTGATGTCAGTACCCAACATCTTAAATTAAATTCTTGTTACTATTACACCTTTGTCACGGCCCTCTCAGCCTCACACAATTTTAGCTTTACACTTTCCCCCTCGATCATTCCCTTTCTCAGCCTCTTGTTATCTTTTTCTCTTTAGCTCTGTTTGTTTCATTCTTAAACTCCATGCTGTCTCCATATCATCATTCCTCTTTATCCTTAATCCCAGAGTTCCAAAGGAATAATGTTGATAGATCATCACCTTTGTCCCCAACAGTAAAAATTCTGAAAATGTTTCACCTAAAGCACTTTTGGGAAACTCAGAGTAATTTTTTTGCAGTGGTATGAGCTCCCTGTACTCCCCATGTGGGGGGACAACCTCACACCCCCAAACTTAAATATCCCTACTCCAAGGTCAAACAACAGTGGAGAAGAGGGAATTCACCACTGCAGGTGAAAGTGTTTACTGTAAATCTGCAGTGGATCTATTGATAAGGTCCCATTCCAATATTTGCCCTTTGTTTTGATGATATACAGGGTGACTCACTAACTTTATTTCAGGCTTCCACAACCTGCAGTTCACACCCGAACATGTGCCTTTCTTCCATCCTACCCACATCTCCTTCTGGGCCACATATTGCATCTCTTTCTTCTATGTGTAGCTCAGCAATCTATCACTTTCTGATTCAATCCTCACTGATTTTCTCATTCTTCCCTGTAAACTTCCTCATTTGCATCTAAGTCCGTCTCTGCCTCCTCCCCCAGTTCTTGCAGATAATAATGTGACGTACTTTCATATATAGTTAAAAGCATCTGTAATCCAATTTAACAGCTACCCCTACTTGTAATTACTTGCCATTGCTAGCAGGACATCCCAGCTACCTCCTGAGACTGACTTTTCATATTACAGTCGATTCCTCATCTAATCATAAATTTAAGATCAGAAGTCTGGGATGTGCAGGGTCAAATTTCTCCATCGTGTACTACATAGCTTTCCCTTATGGCACTGCAGCATTTTGTTGAAAGGAAATGCTGATGAACGTTGTTATTCATAGCACTTACTCAGTTTTTTCAGTGTCTGCTATGTATCTTGACAGAAAATATCCATCCTATACATACACCCACTTTCCTAAACAATGGACATAAGTATAGTATTGGCAAATGCCAAACCTGTTTTCACAACTTAAAGGTTTATACAAGTCAAGCAACTGTTTTCATTGTATAATTATTTCATATCAACATAATCCTTCTGAATACATGCTAGCTCAGTTTTTTTTTTGCCCTACAATTTTACAAAACTGACTATGTACAGCTAAAGGCAATAGTTGACAATTTTTTGTTCCATAGTGTTATACAATGCAAAGCAATTACTGGCACAGTCATTCTGCAAGAGTCCTCAGGGTTTCTGCAAAAATATATAACAGCTTTGATGGCCATACTTGAAACATGCGTGGGAGCAGAGAGTCATGCACAGTTTAAGTCATGGTGCAAAACATCATTTTAGTGGATTAGCTTTTTGCTATTTACTAATCTCAGTCTTAAACTTTCAAATGCTCTGCTTGCATAGTCTTCACCCAGTAGCATATATGGATGAAACCTAAACTACAGCCCAGATGACCCAAGTTGACTAAGGAAGGAAAAAGTGAAAGGTACTGATTCACCCATCCTGGTTGATGGAGAGATGTGGTGTGGCTCACTTCATCGCTGACCCCAACAGGATTATTGACAGATTGATTGATGGTAGCAGCTATTTGATCAGTATGGATCATGTTGTGCATAGGCCAGGAAGCTGTACTTGGGAGCATGAAGAGGCATGTGAGGGACTTCCTAAACAGCTGCTTGGGAAGTAACCACTAGCCATTGCAGTGAGGGACCTATGTGAAGAAGAAAAGGACCCACAGGCAAATAAAAGCCTTCCAGCTACTAAATCTTGCCTCTGAAGTGGAATTAATTGTTGAATATCTCCTGCTACAGCCAGAAACAAATGGATCCTGTGCTATATCCTTCTTAGTGTTCCCACCTGCCCAGAGAAAAACAGGGTAGCTTTTGTCTGAGATAGGCGGTGAGGAGTTTGATATAGGTCTACCTGTGGATGCCTGATGCTTGGGATGAGGGCGAGGCTAAAAAAAGTTATGATCATATTACATTAAACTACATTATACTTGCTTGAGAGGAGAAGGAGACAATAAGCCACTAGTCTGCCATTTAAGTGTATTCAACATTTTACCATCTCTACTTACCTATCTTCCTTCTCCTCTCCTCTTCATCTGTCTTATGCCCCCTACAATTCCTCCATGGATTTCTTTTCTGCCATGCCTTCTAGCAGTCTTTTTCATGCGTCCATAACCCTCTCCATGAACAAGTAATTTGACAGATGTAAGGTTTAAAGGGTAAGATGTAAGGTCTCATTATGGTCTACTGCCTGTGCCCCCTCCTCTTCCTCCTCGGTCCTTTTAGCTCAGGACAAATTTTCACATCTCCATGACATGATCTTTCACACTTTGTCATGTTTTCCTGGACTCTTCTGACCTCAGGTGAAAAGACTCCTAGCTCCTCTACTCTCTGGTCATATCATTTCCCTTCTATATGAGTCACATTTCTGTTAGTTTTCTTCTGGACTCTTATGAGCAGCCTGACATCCATGTCCTTATATGGCATGCAGGACCATCAACAGTACTCAATACATGGCCTGATCTAGGCCCAGTACGCAGAGGACATTACCTGTTCACTTCTGTAGTCTATTTCCCTATTCTCTCACTCTACTCCTGATGATCTAAACAAGGTGTGATCAACACACCTAGAGCCTTTTCCCTGCTCTGATGCCATCAGCTCCACTCTTCTTAAATGATACACTGAATTTATTGTGGCCAGGTGCAGAACTTTGTACTTGTTGAGACTGAATTTCAGCTGCTATGTCTTATCTTGCCTGCTTAGTACTTAAAAACCTTTCCTTAGATTCTGCCCCATTTCACACTACTGTATATTTGGGGCATCAGTGAAGAGGACCAATTCTTTCAGTACCCCATTAATAATTCCCTTACTCCTCTCACTGTCCCTCTCACCACAAACCTCTTTTATCCTACCATTCAATCATATAGCAACCCAGGTTCTTATCTTACCCAAATCCTTTGTTTTTTTCTAGCAGTGTCCTGTGGGGGACTTAATCATATGTCTTACGACAGGTACTCCTTGTGCAGATTCACCTGTGAACTACTCATAAAAGTATATCAGATTTGTCTGACAGGTATATCTGGTCATCAACACATGCTGGTTGGTGATCTAGAAACTATGATCCTCTGTGAAGGCAGCTAGCCATTCCATTACAAATATCTCCATGACTTTCTCTTCCACTGCTGTTATACTAACTGGCCTATAATTCTCTGAGGTTTTCCTGTTCCACCTTATACCAGAGTACTGCAGTTATTGTTTTCCTGCCCCCAGTGGCCAGTGATTAATTTAAAACCTCACTTAAGGGGATGTGCCAGCACAAAGGCCAGATTTCTGAGGACCTCAGGAGACCTCCATGTTTTGTCTTAACTTAGGAAATCTAGCGCCCTCTCAACATCCTCCTCCCCTCGCCTCCTATATCTGGTCCATTGGTCTCATTGCTCTGCTCTTCTTTTTTCACAGCATGATGCCCCACCCTTGTTTTCCTTTGTAAAGATTACTGTGATCTCCTTTCCATCTTTGCTCAATATGGCCAAGTCTGTCTCCCCTGTCCATCTTTCTGCTATATACTTAAAGATTCACCTGGCCATCCCTGACCTCCTCTACTTTGGTTAGTACCACATCCAGAATGTTGTCCTTTCTGGTGCAGTGTGGCATGATTTGGTTGAAGCCCTCATAGTCCAAAGCTTATATCATGTCCCATTCCCTTTCAACCCCGTAGCATGAAATATTTCCTTCTGCCTCTGGAAGATTGACCACCCATCATCCTATTCCTCCTGCCCCAGTTTTTTATTCTCCCCTCCATTCTCTAATCCTACTCCTTTGATGTGTCTGGGGATTGATGTACTATGCCTGTCCCCCAATATTCCCCTTTCTCCACCTTAAATGACAGGTTATTTACCACAGATTCTAATACTGCTCCCTTGCTGGCTTCTTTCATTGAATGGCGTTCCTCCTCTTTTGCACTTCACATCTGATGTTCTTCTTTACATAGGTCAGTAGTGTACCTGCGTTCATTCCTTTTCTGTCATTACCGATCAGCCTGTACTCGGGTACCTCTATGTCCCTCCTCCCATTGTCACCAGCATGTTTTTCAGTGATACTAACTGTCCACCATCCTCTTCTGTATAATGGCCTGCAGCTTGCCATCTTCTTACCTAGATTACTTTCTTTATATAGTAATACTACCCAGCCATTTCAGTCCATCTTAGTTTAAAGGAACAGTCATTCAAGTGTACATTTCCAACCCAGTTTTGAATACAGCTTTCACTTCAAGGCTTCGATGGAGCCTTTCCCCTGCAATATTACCTCATCATCTCTCTAGTTCCAAGTCCTTCTTGTTTTCTCACTGCTACAGCCAGTCATTACACTCCCTTATTCTCTCCTTCCTGAGTCTGCTGATGGCTGGTACATATGACACTTCTAAGACATTTCAGCAGTCTATCCTGGCATCTCCCTGTAAGCTTTCTCATTTGCTTGCTGCCACCTATTTGGTCTGAAAGATCACTGATGCCTACATGTAGCACAACATGCATCTGCCTCTTCCCTTTAATGAACACCTTAATCACCTTCTTCAGTGCCTTGCTAGATTGGAGCCCTAAGACCAATTTCAGTACAATCTGCTCTTCCATGTATCCCTTGTCAGGACTATGTACCCCCTTTGTGATTGAGTCACTAACCCCCCCTTCTATTCTCTCCTACGCTGACTGATACCACCTCAGTTTTCTGCACTATACCTCTACTCCTATCCACACCTCTTCCTAAATCCATCCCACTATCATCACTTCCCCTCCTCTCCATCTCTGCTGGTTGCCTCACTTCTATGATACTTCTGACACTTTTCCATCCTTCCCGTAATCTTCCTTCAAGTCTCTTTCACTTTTCTGATTCTTTTATGATCTGTCATTCTCATCTGGAAGACTGCCCTCCTGCCTACTTCTGTTCTGCTCCCCTTGCTGTATTGTTTCCTGCATGGCCATCTCTGGTTCTAGCACTTTCCATTGCTGCCTTTACCTCGCTCCACTTTGACTTTTTTCCTTCTCCTTTCTTTTATGGATGCATCTCTCACATTCTCCTTTCATCTATTTATGTGCCATACTACTTGTCTGTACTTCTTTGATATCCCACCTGCCTTTTTCCAGACTATAAAATCCAAATTTACAAAAGTGCAGAAAATGAACCACAAACAAACAGAGATGCAGGAACTGCTCAAGTGTAAAATATAACTGTATTTGCAAAGTATAATAAAAACACACTCTTTTAATTTTTATTACAATTAGTTAAGTGCTTTCATTCTTGTGGGAGTCAACCATCAGACTTCAGCAGAACTAAATGACAAATAAAATAATTCACTTTACATACCTACTCTCCTTCATCAAATTATGCCAGAACACCAATAAGAAATTAATAAGACTCACATTCAAAGGTTTAAGGGTCACAGAGTTATAAATAAATTAAAAGAAAAGAAATCTATAAATCAGCATGCTTATAGTCAATTTTCCACACTTGTGTGATTTTGGATTTTCTTAGTTAAGATACGCACAAAGTTTATCACTGGTTCTTGGTTTTAGTGGTTTTCCCCAGACCGTCCTTTCTATAGGCCTCCTGTTTGCCTTCCCTTCAGTCTCATTCTACCCTTTCTGGGCTTACTAGTCAATCCATTACCGTCTGTAGCTCCCATATCTTATCATGAAGTTCCCTATTCTCCAGCAGACCCCAATAGCCTGTTACCCAAAGTTCCAGGAGCCAGGTTTCTTCTGTATACACTGAACAAATTGTTCATCTGTGTTCTTCTATTTCTGCCTAATCTGTCTTGTTCTTTTTGTGCTGTCCTGTATTTGGACCTCCTCACATTCTTTTTTTTTCTTTTTTAATTATTTTTTAATTAATTAATATTATTTGTATTGTTATATCTTTTTTAGTACCCATTTAGGACATACTTCATTCAAATGTACCATAGTGTCATCTGCTAAGCAAACTCCAGTCAACAATTTCATTAATACATAAGTACGTCAAACGCTAAACAACACCAGAAATACAGATGAACTGGCAGTAACAACCATCAGCTATGTTGAAATTAGGCAGCGATAAGACACAGGCTCGGACTGTATAAAATCTTTAATAAATAAACACACAGAACGAAGAAGTTCTTCTGAAGAAGTCTGCATGTTAGCAGATGAAAGTGCTTAATGTGGTTATATCTAAGTTTTGGAAGTGTTTTTGGAAGTGTTTATTTATTAAAGATTTTATACAGTCCGAGTCGGTGTCTTATCGCTGCCTAATTTCAACATAGCTGACGGTTGTTACCGCCTGTTCATCTGTATTAATACATAAGTAAGAACAACAAATTTGCAGTTATCACTTAATTTACCTTACCAGAGACAACAAGGAGGTATGCACTGCTATCTCAAATTTGAGGAAAAGTCATGTTTTTTAAGAAGGAAATGTTTCATACCTAATTTTGTTCAGATACCAGACACAAAAACAAAATATTGTTTTTTTTTCTTAACCACATCATTGGAAGTCTAGAAAAAAACAATAAAAATAAACAGATTTTAGTAAACATAAAGGACCAAGGTGTAAGTTTACAGTTCTACATATGCATTTGAACATTACTTTATACCACAAGAGACACTTCAGTGGTCAGTAAGAAAGCTAAAAGAATATTAGACTGCTTCACTTAACAAAATATTATAGGCTTAGATAATATGCCTTATGTCTCCAAATGTATACAAAAACTATAAATCAATAAAATAAATCTATACAATTAAATCACTGCACAACAAACTATTCATCAATATTCCAAGATCCAGTTTGCAAGTCAACATTTGCAGATAACTATAAATCAACAAATTGAAAACCATTATGTTTTACACACTTGTAAGTAGCTGTAAAACGATTCAGCAAACATAAACTGAAAACTTACCAAAAAGATCTTAATAAGAAATTAGTTCAAAACTTGACAAGCATAACTTAAAGGTAATCAGGCCTAGTTTACTTAGAGCAAGAACAAAAAACAAAAATTCTCAGCTGATGAAGCCATCCCAAAAGCTTTTTGTCTGTCTGCAAAACTTTTATTCAAAGCTATTCAGCATGCCAAAGACTTATTGTTATCCCACACTTAGCATAACAATACACATGTCAGTGCATCAAAGAAGTGAGAGCTTGAGAAAAAATAAGTCTGAATTCATCAACATAATACCATGGGCCACTTCAAAATGTGTCTATACTGAAAAGGATTGCTATAAATCAGCTTATCACTGAATATACCAATCCCTCCACTTTCTTGTTCCTCCATGTCTTTTCTTTCATGGCTGAATCTCCATTTTTTCCTTTCACCTTTCTCTCTACCACACAATTTGCCTGTACTCAGTTGACAACTTCTTCTGTCATGTTATTTTGTCCCTTCCAAGAATCAAAGGGCTATGCTTAAGATCATTTTATATGTATATTTATATGTATGTATATGTATATGTGTGTGTGTATATATATATATATATATATATATATATATATATATATATATATATATATATATATGTATATATATATGGATCTAGGACTGTTGAACAAAAGTTTAACAGTCCGAGTCCACTGTCACCGAACACATTTTAACGAAAGTGCTTTCATCGAAAAAGCACTTTCGTTAAAGTGTGTTGAAAAAAAACAAAAAAAACATTACATTTACATCTTTGCAGGGGGGCAAGCCCCCTGTACCCCTACACCCCCCCTACTTTTATATTCTCACTCCAAGGTCGCACTACAGTGGGGAAAAGGGAATTTTCCATTATCCGCACTGTAGTGCGATCTCCGCAACAGGCATACGTACGCGAAAGTGATTCTTCTGCAAAAAACACTTTCGTGTAAGTATGCCCGGCCGTTTCACATTCGGTGAAACGGCCGCTTGAGGATTGGTCCTAGACCCATATATATATATATATATATATATATATATATATATATATATATATATATATGGATCCCATTTGATCCAGCGAATTTATGTTTCATTGAAACGTAAATTTGCGAACTGACTTTCGTGTAAGAACAGAATTAAAAAAAAAAAAGCAGAAATGAAATAAAAACACATAGTTTGGATGTTACTTTTGTTGTACATCAACGTTTAGTGTTGATGTACAACTAAACAAACTATAGCTGAGATCATGGTACAGTGGGGATACGGGAATATTCCCTTTTCCCTACTGCAGTGCGATCTTGGAGTGAAAATATTAAAGTAGGGGGGTGTGGGGTACGCAGGGGAGGCTTGCCCCCTGCATAGTTGTGTTTAGTGTGTTTTGTTTTGGTTTTTTTTTTGGTTTAGGTTTTAGTTTTCTTTTAAATGAAAATGCATTTTTGAAAAAATGCACTTTCGTGTAAGTGAGTTTGCAAATTTACATTTCTATGAAATGTAAATGCGCTGGATCAAAGTAGATCCATAGATATATATATATATATATATATATATATATATATATATATATATATAGGTTATATAATGATTGGTCAACATGTTACTTGGTCACAGCATAAAACAGCAGCCAAAAGAAATTTACTAATCATTACATCACTAATAAGTTCAGACATAGCTACTAGACTAGCAGCCCATGTGGGCTATTCTAAGTCTAGCCAATTTTTCTCAAGGGTGAGAATTAAGCCCTGTGCCTTGTGTCTGGGAGGTAAACACTTTAACCATTAGGCCAACCCCCAACACCCAACCCCTTTCAAAAACTACAAAGTGGACATCCATTTTAGACCCTTTGCAAACCCTCACAATACTGCCAAATAGACAACTCTCAAAGCTTTTGAACACATCGACTCACAGTACATCAAATAAGGAAACAAATGTCTTTTTCTGATGCACCATCAAAAATCCAACAACACTCAGCTAAAATTTGTCTGTCTGTTTGATTTTGTTTAATTTAGATGCAGGACAGAGTTAATGGCAAGGGCATGGTTATGGTTATCATGTATTTTTAAGATAATAGCCCCCCTGCTTCACCTTAGTAATACATGCTAACCTAATGCTGCCTCTGCCCCTAACTCTAGCCTGCATCTAAATTAAAAAAAAAACCTGCCCATAACACTACCACTATACAAGACAAATTGGACACACACCCCGGACCCACACACAAAGCACTAAATCTATCCCCCAACCTAACCCAGACATTAACCCAAATACTCGCAAACATACACACTTGAAACATCCCCTTACCTAACCCTACCTTAACAAACACGCATTTGCAAACAGAGACAGAGAGACACACACACACACACACACACACACACACACACACACACACACACACACACATATACATCTTCTACACATCAAACTTACCTGTTTCGACAAAATACACACACATATGATAAAATGTCTGTTCGGTAAACCAGGTGTTCAACTATATATATATATATATATATATATATATATATATATATATATATATGTAACAATTGTTGATGTGGTGCACATTACAGGGATTTAGAAAATGGGGATAACTGTTAATCTGTCTTATATTTGCTTTATTACTAGTATATACGTTTTATATCAATGTAAAATATTTCATCAGTGTACTGTTTCAAAGTTGGTGCAGGATGTATGTGCTGTTGAAGTATTTAACAATGTCTGTACATTCATTCTCTCTCTCTCTCTCTCTCGCTCCCTGTCTCTCTCACACACACACACACACACACACACACACACACACACACACACACACACTCACACACGCCTCCAGGGTGGGCATTACATGGTAATAACTGACCTTCTGATGGGGAAGCCCTCTGCTTGTGGTGCTATTTTCCTGAAACACCCACCCTATCAGGCATTATTGCTTCCTTGATGACTGCAAATGGACGACCCTAGTTTACTGGATTTCTTGGTGGCTCATTCTGTGATAGTTTGTAACTACTGTGCACTCATGACTTCATGGATTATCATCTCTTCTAGATTCTCACTTGATGTTCATTGCTTTGCACCAGCTTTTCCAGTAAAAATGTTAAGGACCTATATATGTTACTTAATTTAATACACTCACACACACACACACACACACACATATATATATATATATATATATATATATATATATATATATATATATATATGTATGTATATGGATTCACTTTATAATCCCGAAATTCTGAAATACCGAATTTTAGAATATCGAGATCATAAAGCCGAAACACCACAATACCGACTGCCCATAATCGCGAAATTCAAAATCCAGACACTTACATACACACACTCACATACACACAACTGCCTCCCACACACAAATAAAACTAACCTACTTAAATATTCTAATTCCGAGACTGCACAATCACACACACAAAGGCAATTCACACCCACACATTTCACAGTCCCATGCACACACACATCACAACCAAAACACACACTAACATACACTACAGCACATAATCTACACACTCATACAAATTTACCTGCACTTACATCCATTCATACAGCGCAACACCAGAAGCTCCGAACCCGACACTTACATACACACACTCACATACACACAACTGCCTCCCACACACAAACAAAACTAACCTACTTAAATATTCTAACTCCGAGACCGCACAATCACACACACAAAGGCAATTCACACCCACACATTTCACAGCCCCATGCACACACACACATCACAACCAAAACACACACTAACATATACTACAGCACATAATCTACACACTCATACAAATTTACCTGCACTTACATCCATTCATACAACGCAACACCAGAAGCTCCGAACTTCGGTATTTTGAATTTCGCGCTTCTGGTGTTTCGCGATTCTGGGCATTCGGTATTCTAATCTCGGTATTCTTAAATTCGGTATTTCAGAATATCGAGATTATGAAGTGAACCCATATATATATATATATATATATATATATATATATATATATATATATATATATATATATATATATATGTGTGTGTGTGTGTGTGTGTGTGTGTGTGTGTATGTATATATATATATATATATATATATATATATATATATATATGGTCTACTTCAAAACAATGAAAAACCACATTACCGAAAATGAAATCACTAAGACGACATCTCCAAAAGCTGACTTTCACAAATGACCAGAATGCCAAAGGATTTCACAGGGTAAGTATCCAGTTGGCCACCATCTAATAATGAAACACACCACACTACCTCAAACCCCCACATCCCCCTAACTGAATATACCAACTCTGGGATCACACTACAGTGGGGAAAAGGGCAAATTCCCCCTTGATGGCCACCTGGTTACTTACCATATGAAATACTTCGGCATTCTGGTGGCTCATGAAAGTCAGATTTTGGCGATGTCATCTCGGTGATATCATCTTTGGTAATGTGGTCTTTTGTTGTTTTGAAGTAGACCCATATTTTATATATAAATATATATATATATATATATATATATATATATATATATATATATATATATATATATATATACTACAAAACCAAATAAATGTATTGTCAAAAATGATCCCTGTCAGCTTAACATTGCAACATTTTCAAATATGCTGTTTTATATCATTGCCTTACAATCTTTAGGTTACAACAGGAGCCTTGGTTTAATTTTTAAGTATATCATGTCTTCATATCAGCATTCTCAGATTCAGGGGCTTACAAGTATGGGTGATCATCATATGGTGAACATTAAGCATCACATGGTGAAACCTGTTACTCTGTTTTAATGCAGCATTCCTCCCAGTACATTTAAACTTTTTCACTTAGATATAGTGTTCTCTGTTAGCCATCATAGCTATCCAGAACCTTTGCCACAGGCACGTACACACTCATAAGCATGCACTCAAAACACACACACACACGCACACACACACACACACACACACACACACACACACACATAAACGCAGACAATGATTGTGTCTTGTTGGACTAGAATATTATGAGCTCATAAATGGTTGATAGACTGTGGACAAGAAGCATAGTTGAACTGTACAACTGCTCTTTACAGGGAGAGGTTAACAAGTGACCTTTCAACAATATTACCTTAAATAGCCATACATGTTTCTACCCATTTGCCTGGTCTGTCCCATAGATAGAGGTGTCTTGATTAGAAACAGTAACTTCATGCATATGATTCAGTTTCAGTGTTTTTTTTTTTTTGAGGGGGAAGCTGATACTAGCCTAAAGTGACCCTATGTTTACTTCCGCTATACCAGATTAATAAAGCTCTTTACACCTAGACGGTTTCAATGGTACGACTCACTCACCACTCAATAGTCTTGATACATTAAACAATGAAAGCACTCATGATACATTACACACTGAAAATAGATATATTAACACATGGTGTTTATGATGAATTGAAGGTGGTTTCCCATACATCTTCTATTACCAGGTTCCTGAAAACATGACTCAGAGATGGAAACTCTGTTTATGGAAGCATTCTGGATGGTTTGGAATTTCCTGCGTTTTAAGTAAGAATAGGTATCTGGCCTGGCTTTTTCAGATGTCAGAGAGAAGTGCTTTTTGTTATGCTGATTTTGTTAAGACTTGCAGTGAATGATACACCCCTCCCCTGTTTCTTGCTTGAAGCAACACTTTGGAAACTGCTGAGAAACCATAGATCTTAATCTTGAAACATCTGAAAAACATTTCTCTCATTACCTAGAGCTGGTATAGTTAGATACAAATTTGACATAAAAGCCATCTGTTTTGCCAGCAGTGCTAGTAAATAAGAGGCACAACATAAAAAGGAATGATCAAAACAGATTTGTATAATAAATATTTTTCTGGGATTCATAAAAATCTGATACAACCACATACGCTGCCTACTGCAGGTAGGCCCAATGTCTGTAGCTGTGGAAAAGGCGATTCAGAAGCTGCAATGAGGAAGATCTCATTATCAGCTAATTGACGTCTCAAAATCACCTGCAATTACTGTCAGTGTTAAAAACAGTTTTTGCCAGTAATTACCAAAGACAACTCATGCATTTCATTGCCACGGGCACCACTTTCACTCATTCTCCCACAAATATGCAGACATTCATGAGTAAGCACAAAATAACGTACTTGCAAAGATCTCCATACACTCACAGACATTTACTCAACATTACACTCACCCCCACACACTTGAACAAACTCACAAACACACTCAGCCATTCACCCCACATGTACACACACACACACACACACACACACACACACACACACACACACACACACACACACACACACAGACAAAATCATCCCATTCCATAGCCCTGCAGACACACAATCACACTGCCACAGACATCCACATACTCACATCTCTCACCACCACTGCCTCTCTGCTGAACTTTACTTAACTTACCTGCAACTCTGTCTCTCCCATTGACTTGAATGGGTGACCACCATCTTTCAGTCATGTTAATTAACACAGCCATGCTTATCTTACACAGATGAGTAATTCTCTAAATTGTCTGTCAGCATAAATCACTTACCATAGACAATTCTGGGGGAGAACACATGGCTAATAAGCATGCTTCCTGGCATTGTCTCAGTATCCTGTATCAAGGCATGCAGGACCACCCTTCACAATGATATTTCTTCGAATGGAAAATCACTGCAGTAGGGTGGTCTCTGAATTGGAAACAGCTACAGTAAGGGCTGGCTGCTTGTAGGATGTAGCTAGGCATACTCAGTGTACTGAAATGAGTACATTTTTTTCTGAGCATCTCTTGCAAATGTCAACACAGGGGGTCCAGGGAAGTAAATAGTGTGGGAAGAAATAGCCAGGGAATTGTTATGGCTAGGTTTGTATAGGCCCTAGGACTGATAGCTTAGTACCAACCTATCAACCTATGAGCACTCAAAAAGCACATAATGTTTAGAACTGTGTAAATTAATATTAACAGTATAGCGGTACAGAAGGAATTCTTGTGCAAAAGGAATACACCACTAAAACAAGCTTTTTATGGAAATAAATTGTAACAGTTGAAAATAACATCTCTTCTTCCCATGTATCTGGGGGTAGCATGTTGAGGGCTGCATACATTTTTAAAATGACAAGTGGGTAGTCGGGGCAGCAACATTAGTTTTGAGTACAAAATGTAAATCTCTGGCTACACCCCACTAAGGCTTACCACTCATTATAACCCTTTCTAAATTCAAGGATTGTTTCTCCTTCTAGTTTGATATATAAAATCCAAAGCTTTGAAGAATCCCCAAAAGAAACTTGTGTTCTAGTAAATGTGATATCTAGCACCAATCAGGCATTTTCAAGCAATACTCAAGTTTTGTTTCAGAAATAAAATCCAGCCACATAAATGATCTTACCTTTGTGTATCTGAATTTTAAAGAAAATGTAAATAAAAAATAGACTTTATGTTATTATGCTTAATACTTGCAGGCTTACACCACTGCTTTATTATTTTATTTCACAATAAAAAGATTTTATATCCAAAATGAAGAATGCTGCACTAAGCTTATGATAGGAAATATGACATTTATAGCTAGTGAGTGTGATAGCTACACTAAAAAATAGTACAGTTACCTAATCATTAGAATTTTTTTCACTGCTAAGTGGAGAAACTCAGGTACCAATTTTTTATCAAAGCAATTCCCCCATTTACATGTGTATTATAGACTTATAGGTTCATAATCTACTTCATAACCTAACTCTGCATGTTGTTGTTGTTGTTTGTCTTTCGGCTTTTCCCAGTAAGGGGTCGCCACAGCAGAACTCCAGTCCGCTAATGATTGGCAGCAGATTTTTATGAAACGCCGAGGTGCCAGCTCAATGCCCAACCTTCAATGAAGGCATGCCCATTTAAGCACGCATGTCTTTCGAATGCTACCCAACCACGGGGAGGACATGCAGACTCCACACAGAAGGCATTCCCAAGCCCAGCCGAGAATCGAACGGGAGAACCTCTTGCTGTGTGGTAACAACGCTACCGCCGTACCATTGCGACATTTTTAACCTAACTCTGCATATATATATATATATATATATATATATATATATATATATATATATATATATATATTGTCATGGGTCTGGAAGGCCTGTAAGGAGTGTAACTTCTTATTTTAATATTCTAGGGCTGAGCAGACCTACCTTTATTAAGTCTTAGTTTTGTTTGTCTATGTTGGTAGTCTGAGGAGACTGACTTTACCTGAAGAGTCAGTGTGGGGGAAAAATTGGCCAATATGCAAAAGTCATGAAAGGAGAGACACAGGCCATTCCCTAGCAAAGCATTGTCCCAGGCTGGCATAATCTCCTTATAATGACACTAATAACTAGGCCAATAGTTGAAGTCATTTATGCTATGTTTGTATTGTGGCATCACTGCTGGTGATGACAGGATGCAGCTCAAGACTAGCTTCATACTAGCCTCAGATGCTTATCCTGAGAGCTCCATCATGCCCCTCTTCATATTATCCTGGGAGGTATATCTCAAGTTGTTCCCCTCGCACATACACATTCACTAAGTCATATGTGTGTCTAGGGTGAAGGGAGTTGAAGGGTCTAGTGACATGGTGAATACTGTTACCTGAAAGACAACTTACCATAACCCTCTCCTTTCTGAGCATGGTGTGTGATGCAGTTTTCTGTCTCACTATGGAATTACCTGTGATTAAGACATTATCAGATGTATTAGCTTGGGCTCACTGCCTTAAGGGCATTGGCCTGCCAGCTGGGTAAACCCCTTTTGCTCTTCTACTGTTTGTTGAGTCTATGAATACTGTTTTTTGTAAGTGTAATACTAAGTATCCTGTATACTTAAGCTATATCTTGGATCTCTTTGAGATTTGAGCAGGGATTTCTTAAGTAACTCAGCATAAGATTACTTTTTTTGCTAATTTAAGACAAGGTGGGCATGGCTATATGAGATGAGTGTAATAACCTACTGGGTACTGACAGTAAGTTTAGATTAGTGGCCAAACTCCTAGGTAAGTAAATGTTTGCACCTTTCACGTACAGATTAATCTTTCGGCTTTTTCCCGGTTAGGGGTCACCACAGCGGAACTCTGGACTGCTAAAGATTGGCAGTAGAGTTTTACATGCTGGCTTTGCAGGGCCTAACGCACAACCTTCAACGAAGGAATGCCCATTCACGCATGTCGCCACACAGAAGACGCTCTAACTGAGAATCGAACAGGCAACATCTAACTGTGAGGTGACAACGCTACCCAACCGTGGGGAGGATATGCAGACTCCACACAGAAGACATTCCCAAGCCCAGCCGAGAATTGAACGGGAGAACCTCTTGCTGTCATTTTACCGAATATTTCAGCTTCAGGGATGCAATTATACAGCCAAACTGGGGGCTAAGCTCTCTCAACCCAAGACTGGATCAGACAGTCAAGAGGAGAAGGGAAATACTTGCATCACACCACCAGTCTCACATAAACCCATTAATTCAGCACTGGAAAAAAACACACATAAATACATGAAAACATACTCAGAGGCTCTAAATAAAAATCTGCAAAACCAACAGAGACCTCCAAAGCAAACATCCAAGCAACCTCCACCCCCCCAACACAAACCATGAAACACATACTTCACAAAACCAGTGTGCCATGCAATCACAGCCCTTAAGGCAAAATACATACCCAACATACTAGTAATAGGTGACTCTACAGTCAGGCACACTGACGTCCCACTCACTAGGCTGAATAAGGAGATGGTTACTCTTAGCTGCCTGTCGGGCGCCAGGATCCGCCACATAACACAAGCACTCAGTCACTACAGAACAAGTACAAATATGACTCTGTCATTGTCCATGTTTGTGTGAATGACCTGATCCGTACCTCTCTGGACTACATGAAAAGAGACATGGAAGAGCTCTCTGATCATGTAGCCCAGGCCAGAATGACCCTGAGTAGCATCCTGCCCTCACCAAGAATGATACCATGGTATAAAGAAAAAATTCTCAATTTCAACAATTGGCTATGTTTCTGGTGTCATTCAAAGGGGATCCAGTGTCTGTCCATCTGGGATGACATCCTTGACAAGCCACGCTGCTTCGCTAGAGATGGCTTGCACCTGTCACCCTTAGGCTTTCAAATACTGGCCAAGGCTCTTGCCACCCCCATAGTGCCTTTTTAGGCAAGGCTCAAAAGACAAACCTACCACCGTAAATAGCACTAGTAACAAAAAACTGAGTGTAGTGCTACTCGATGCCAGAAGTCTGAACCTCAGAATTCACACACTCGAGGCACTCCTCAGTATGGAGAAAATTGATATATGTACAGTAACAGAAACTTGGTTTTAGGCTCCAGAGAGCACCCCAGCACTACCAGGCTAAAACTCATACCATACATTTCGGCCACAGAACCCAAACCAAAATACAAAAGGTGGGGGTGTATCCATATTCATCAAGGATACCCACACCTCCAGGTTACTGGCACAGCACAATGCTTCAGAGATCATCCACATGCAACTAACAATGGGCAAAACTGCAATTAAAATTGTAGCTTGCTACAGATCACCCACCATGTCCCAGGACCCCCATTCCACATTCCTGGAAACACTGGGAAACATAAAGGTCCTACCAAACACCCTAATATTGGGTGATTTCAATTATCCAAACATTAACTGGGAGAACTACTCAAGTACTAACTCCCTTGCCCAACATTTCCTAGAATTTATAAACTCAAACGCCCAAGTTCAACTGGTCAATACTCCCACCAGAGGTGACAACATATTGGACCTGGTCATCACCAACATGGGTGACCAGTGTTCCACAATGGCGGTCAACCCCTCGCTGGTTAGATCTAACCATAAACAAATCACTTTGGATATCCACATTCCGCCCCCACCCCCGGACAAGAAAACCACCGTGAAAATATTTTCAAAAGCAAACTTCACATTACTTAAGACCGAGGTGGAAAGTTTCAAAGCCCCCATGCTGAAGGATAACGCTGTCCAAGCTGCAAAATTCTTTACTAATGCATTCTACAGGCACCTACAAGAATGCATGGATTATGCCATCCCAAGCAAAACCAAGACTCATTCCTCCAAGAAAAGGAAACCAGTCTGGTGGACTCCTGCCATAAACAAGCTATACAATAGAAGGAGGAAACTAGTACAGAAAAGAGTAAAATCCCAAGAAGGGAAGACATCCCTGATCAGTATCAGCACGAAACTATGATTCCTCATAAAATCATCCAAGGCGAGCTTTGAAAGAAAAATTGCCAAGGACTCCAAAGATAACCAAAAGGCATTCTTTAGCTATGTCAAGAATCTAAGTGGCAATGCCCAGATCTGCTCAGAGTTAGTGCAGAATGGCACAAAATACACTAAACCGACCGATATCGCCAACATCCTGGCAGACAGGTTCAGCGCAAACATCACCCCCCTCTCACCCCCAAGAGGGCTCATAACCATACCAGAAGAATGTAGAGTCCCTGAAATCACAGACACTCAGGTTAAAACAGCCCTCTCCAAAGCCAAAAACACAGCATCAATGGGACCGGATGGTGTCCCAGGCTGCATCCTACACGAACTCAAAGATGAACTAACCCCTCACCTAAACACACTGTTCAAACTCACCCTCTCCACAGGCTACCTACCCATAGAGTGGCACATGGCAGCGGTTATTCCACTCCAGAAAGGTGGAGCCACAACAGACCCCGGGAACTATCGCCCTATAAGCCTGACTAGCTTGGTCTGCAAGGCTATGGAGCACATCATCATGGAACTCATTAACAGAGACATTGGGAACCTCCAAACACTGGACCCTACCCAGTTCGGCTTTGTTAAGGGCAGATCATGCCTCCTAAACCTAGTGGACCACTTTGAGACAGTTACCAAAGCTATAGATGAGGGAAAGGGGGTACACACAGCCTACCTAGACCTCGCAAAGGCCTTCAACACCATTCCCCATTCTGGTATTATAGACAAGCTCACCAGCCTGAACATAAACCCCTATGTCACAAGATGGGTTGTCAACTGGCTCACAGACAGAACCCACATGGTGAGAGTTGCGGGAGCTAGGTCCGACTCTAAATCGATTACAAGTGGAGTTCCCCAGGGCTCAGTCCTAGGACCCCTCCTGTTCAGCATATACTTCTCAGAGGTACAGACAAGCACAGGAGGACTATGGCTGACCAAGTTTGCAGACGACTGCAAACTAGGGGCTATAATTGACTCTCCGGCTGACACAGACATCCTCCAAAAGTGTCTCACTGAGACGGATACCTGGTGTCAAAATCATGGCCTCAAGCTAAATGCCAAAAAGTGCATAGTCATTCCCTTTGGAAAAAACAAAGTACCCACAAACTACCACATAGGTGGTAGTCCCCTAAATACAGAAGACATAATAAGGGATCTGGGGACCCAAGTAGATAGTAATCTCACCTTTGATAATCACGTTGCCAAAATGGTTAGAAAATCCTTCTATGTGGCCCACCTAATCACAAAAGGGTTCGCACCCAGATAAAAAGAGGTCATTGTGCCCCTCTACTCATCACTCATCAGACCCATCATAGAGTACAATGCCCCATTTAGGATGTACCTTACAAGACACCTGCAACAGCTGGAAAGACCACAGAAGTACCTCACCAAGAGGATCACTGGCCTCAAACAGATGCCCTATGCAGCTCGACTGAAGAAATTACAGCTGTACTCAGTTCCATACCACCTACTCAGAGATGATCTCTGCCTGACATACAAGAACATGTCCAACCCAGAATTGATGAACATGCTCCACCTAAAGAAAACCTTATCCCCGTGAGCCACATGCTCACCACAACAATAAATAGGACGTGCTGGAGGAATAGATTCCTGTTCCAGAGACTTCCCATGCTTTGGAACAAGTGTAAAGAGTGTTAGTCAGCTCGCATAGCTTGTACAGGTCTAACTACTAACCTGTTTACCATTTCATCAGGGTTAATATCCAGAAAGCTCACCATTATTTTAGTGTGCGCTCTGCATTCAAAGCGTTGTACCATTTGCAGTTTTCATCCTCATAAGAAGCACACACTGTTTTAAAGTGCTGGTCGGCATGTAGTCAAGTGCTTTTGCTGTCCGCTACATCGCTGAACCCCCAACAGCGCCTTCTTAATTAGTTAAGTTGTTTCTTCCTGAGTTGCCCTTCCTAATACAGATGAGCTTCTGTTTTTTTGGTTACTACCCTTAATCCTTTACTAGGCGTACATGTAGCGAATGTTGAAGGAAATTAGTCAGAGAATATTGAAGATGCAGATAGCCGAAGCGCTTACACTTAGTGTGTACTCGAGGACTCTGGTCTCCGAGTATAGAAAATACATTAATGGGTAAATAAGAAGCAGATGACTCACAAATTTAAAGACTGCATTGTACTCCTAAGTGCTTACACTCAACGCTATTTAGGAGGAAGGCAGTCTCTGAGCTCAAATTTCACAGGTTGCTGAAGCACTTTCACTAGCGCATATTTGAGGAGGTTATTATTATCTTTTTTTCCTCCAAGCACAGACAGGCCAGAGAGCCTCTGCTCTAATTGTTACTGGCTATGGCCAAATAGATTTTTTTGTTTCTTTTTGTCAGTCAGTACCCTGCTACTATTACATAGAATAGTTTATTCCTATGTCAGACATACTGAAGAGCTCTCTACGGCTAACACCCATTGCTGAGGGTTACTCAATTAGTTGTCTTCCTTTTGGCAATGGAATGTAATTTGTTGATGTGATAGTTGTGTCCTGTGGCTGCATCAGGCACTTATATATTTTGCTCATGGTTGCTTCACTTGTATTGACTGCTATCTCCTATATATCTGCTTTTTCTAGTTAACTCCTGCCTAGCATTACTTATAAATGCACCTTGGGAATGTACTGTGATAGCTGTTACTTGTCATTGTTTCTGGCTCATATCTCAATGTTAATTGCTTACCTCTTTTGTATTTAACTAATATTTGTTATCACCTGTAGTAGCCTAGACACTCCTGCCTGGCATTCATTTGAACTGCATATTAAGAATGTTTTGTACTGATAATTGCAATGTACTGTAAGGATTTGCAAGGCTCCCCACCTGTTTCTGCATGTATAATTGTTTTTGTTTCTACCTGGCTTATGTTACCAACATTTAACCAGAACCTGCATCCTTGTTTAGCCTTAGCAACAGTAATTTTATGAGGTAGTATATAACCTTGTGTAAGTGCTTGTTGTTAGTGCAATTCATCTTTTGCTTACTCTATGCTCTTACCTAACTGTGTTAAGCTCTACACTGACACCCGAAACCAAAGACACCAAAGGATTGTAGCAACTCGTAACACTCAGACCAACAGTGGAAGAGAAAACTCACGTCTAAACGTTGAAGTCCACTTTATTAAAATTCGACAACCAGTACACAGCCAAGCAGTAGTCGCTGAATTCATGTTTAAATACATCCATTAATTAACAAATACAACCTTAATTGGCCATAAAATTTAAAGCAAACACTACACTTTAAAAATAATTCATATTACATTAAAAACAGCCTAATGAGGTCCATAAAAATCCTACAAATAACTAACTGGAAATATTATTATTAAGCTAGCTAATGACAAAATAATTCTTATATAAAATACATTAAAAAATTAAATTAATATGATATACAAATAAATAACCATACAAAATATAACATATCTATGTAAAAAGTTATATCAACAGTAAATAGATTAATCTCTAATAAAAATAGATATACACATTGGTCATCCCACCTGTGTAAACCTTAACCATTAATATATCTAAGCTTTAATAAGGGGGCAATACTAATGCTGTCATTAAAACCTGGAAATCTAGTGACATCTAGTCTCAGTTGCCATTTCAATTCACAAAGATCCAAGTGAACATCTAAAATACGTCCTTGTAAATCCTTGGTAATCTGTTGTATAATAGCAAATTTAAAACTATGTCCGGGAAATTGATTGATATGCCTATAAAGGGCATTAGTGTTCTTTTGGTGTCTAATATCTAAAATATGTTCACCTATTCTATCCCTAAACATTCTACATGTTTTTCCTATGTAAAACGCTAAACAATCGCTACATTTAGCCATATAAACTACATTTTTGGTGTAACAATTGAAATGCCCCTTAATAAATATTAATTCATTCCTCACCATAATTTTGTTTTTGGTAATTAAAATATAGGAACAGAGACTACATCTACCACATTTAAAATTGCCCATTGGTCTATGGGACCAACATCCATTGTTTACGTGTATACCCCTTTCCAATAAATTTTTAAAAGACCTTGCTTTTCTAAACACATTACTAGGTAATTTATTCAATTTTTTACTTACATTGCTGTCCAGTTGTAACAATTCCCAATTGTTCTGTATGACTTTAATGATGTAATCTGTATCACAAGTATATGTAGTAATAAAATATAAACTGTCATTTGTCACCTCCCTATTCTTAATTTCACAACTTGACTTATTCGTATACAAAGTGACTTTGGTTGTATCAACTTCCAATTTTAATAAAGGCAGATAAAAACCTTTTGTTCTTTTAGAAAAAAATGTTTTTCTTTAATATTCATAACCAAATCAATAGGGTAACCCCTTTTAATGAACATACCAGCTATATTATCCAATTCATTCCTAAAATCTCCAGGTTCATTAACCATCCTGGCTGCCCTAACCATCTGTCCCTTCACAATAGCTTTTTTCTGATGGTTAGGGTGCCAGCTACAATAATTTAAATACGCATTAGAGAAAGTGGCTTTTCTATAAATTCCTGAAGTCAATGTAGCTTGAACTTGATCATATTGCAAAAGAACATCTAAATAATTAATTTCATGATCACTATAGTTGGAAGTAAATTTTAAAAATTCTTCAATATTATTAATATAATTGATAAATTCCAATAAACTCCCAGAGTCACCTTCCCACACAATAAAAATGTCATCCAAAAAACGGGTGTAAAAGTGAATGTTTGTAGCAAATTCACTTTCAAAAACGTAATTTTGTTCCCAGTATGACATAACGTAATTTGCATAGCTGGGGGTACAAGCTGCCCCCATAGCTACACCAGTCACCTGCTTATAATAATTACCTTCAAAAAATAAATAATTATTATTTAAAACAATTTCCATAAGGGAAATGAATACATTGATCTGATCTTGCTGATATATACCCATTTTGAGTAACTGACATTCTAACCATTCCAAACCTTTGCTGTTAGGAATAACCGAATACAGATTTTGAACATCAACTGTCAAAAATAATGTAGAATGATTAGTTTTAATAAAATTTAATTTGTATAAAAAATTCCACGAGTCCTTCGTAATATAATCAAATTTTACCAAACCTCTTTGTAGGTGGTAATCTAGGTATTTACTGATAAAAAATGTCTTACTCCTTTTAGCATCAACTATCGGTCTAAAAGCCATGTTATTTAAACCCTTGTGAATTTTAGGAATACCAAAAATGTTACTAATAGTTGGAAATTCATTCTTCATATAACTAAAGTCTATTTCATTAATCTGCCCCTGTAATAATAGGTCTTCAATCAATAAATCAATTCTAGCAAAGGCTATATGAACCTGATTTAAAGTCACTTCCTCATATGTGTCCTCAATTAACATCTGTAACATATAGTTAGAGTAATCATTACTATCCATAATGACCATACCATTGCCCTTATCGAGCTTCATAAACCGAATAGTCCTGTCCTTAATAAGTAGGGAAAGTAAATCATTCTCATTTTTGGTTAAATTCCTATATTTATTCCTATTATTCTTAGCCCCGTCATGGACCTTCAAGCCTTCGCTAAAATAATCTCTTATTTGCAACTCACAAGCTTTCTCAAATAAAGCCACTGTGTTATTAACTGGAGGATTAAATTTGCTCGGTCTCTTTAAACCATTGACAGAAAAATTCTTTTCATCCTGAAACCACATCTTTAAATTCATTTTACGGGTTAATAATTTTAAATCCATTAACACATCTACTATATTTCCACTAGTTGCTGGCACAAAGGTGAATCCTTTTGATAGCAACTCTGCATGACCCACATCGAACACTTTACAAGAATAATTATAAAGTTTGAAATCGCCTTGATAATTAGTAATAATGGTAGGTTCAAAGGAATTAGATGTATTATAATCACCATTCAACAATTCTATCAAATCTGTCATATTCAAAGTTTCATAGACACCCATTGCAGTTCCATGTTCACCATCAGTGTCAGCTATTGAATTACTACAATACTTATTTACTTGCTGGTCACATATAGAGTCCAAATAAATACTAATATTCTCAACATTGTCATGAATACTGATATTAAAATTGTTAGTCATACTTGATTCGTTTTCACATGAATTTATTTCTCTGTGAGAAATAAGGTTTAGAAAGTCAAGGTTAGATACAGTGCTTACATTTGCCGATGGTGGATTTCCAAAATTTCCCCCACTAATGTTAACCTTGGCATCTTCACTAATCCCTTTTCCTGGTAACATATGACTATTTGGTGTAATGGAAGTCTCAGTAAAGTCAAAAACAGTCACATTCGTCGGTGTAAGAGTTGGAATTAGTTCCAGTCAGTTGTATAAACACCTTTCTGTTTGGATTGAGTGTCCCATCTCTTTGGGCGTGCTCCCTGCTCTACGAACCTTACATTGTCGTCCTTCCTCTGTCGCTGAACACCTTCACCTCGATTGCATAGTCTTTCCGAATGCCTTGGGCCCTCGTCTAAAGGGATATCCTCTTGCTCGTAATGCTGGCCAATTGTTGGTGACGTCACATCCTGATAATTACGTTGATTCGGGTTTACCCACGTACTGTGGTTACCATGGTAACCCTTAGATAACGGATAAACTTTCTGGATGCGATATTCTTCTGTGTCTCTTTTAATCGTATTAGTCTTTCTCACAAATAAATTGTGAATACTATTGTTGACGTTAGTCAAGATATTTTTATAATTAGTCAAATAATGGTCAAAATTCAAATAGTTTAAAATAACTTCATTTTCTTGTTCTAATTCAACCATATGTTTGGCTATAACTACGTCATTGTATTTAATCATAATCTTCATAAGTTCCAAACCAGTGTTGTCAAAGAGTTGATGGAGCTCTTGAATCATTTCAACATTGCCCGATATTCCATTAGGGTATCTCCATAAACGTAAACCTCTTGGAACTAACCGCAAATAAATGTTCCTCATTAAGTAACTATTCTCCAATTGCAGCTTTTTCATTTGAAAAAGTTTCCTGTCGAAATTTTTTAACCTTTCGATCAGCATTAAATCAGATCTCTGCGCTGGAACTATGTTGGAACATTCCTGCTGAAAATTAAATAAATTCATTTTCCATTGCATTTTATCCAGACCATCAGTGCTGTTAGCATTTTTAGTTAAGGTCTGATTAGAAGCCGGCATCTCCGTGTTCGCCTCCTCTAAATTAGGTGCAGAATGTAACCCAGACGGGGTAGATTGGGTTAAGGGAACACCCAGACTACCAAAAATAGGATGGGAAGCTACCATCGCCACTTGTTGCTTCTCCACCAAAGATTTAATTTGTTCAGTATGCTCCCCTAATTGAGTATTAATTTTATTTAACAGGTCCATATTATCCGAGTTGGACTCCATACCTTTGCGCCAAGGGAGACACAGAGCAAACTTCAAACCAGCACAAAACCAGAAACCAAAGACACCAAAGGATTGCAGCAACTCATAACACTCGGACCAACAGTGGAAGAGAAAATTCACGTCTAAACGTTGAAGTCCACTTTATTAAAATTCGACAACCAGTACACAGCCAAGCAGTAGTTGTTAACCTAGGTTTCGTCTTATACCATAATACTTCTTCAGAACTACTCCATAACGCTGAATTCATGTTTAAATACATTCATTAATTAAAAAATACAACCTTAATTGGCCATAAAATTAAAGCGAACACTACACTTTAAAAATAATTCATATTACATCAAAAACAGCCTAATGAGGTCCATAAAATCCTACAAATAACTAACTGGAAATATTATTATTAAGCTAGCTAATGACAAAATAATTCTTATATAAAATACATTAAAAAATTAAATTAATATGATATACAAATAAATAACCATACAAAATATAACATATCTATGTAAAAAGTTATATCAACAGTAAATAGATTAATCTCTAATAAAAATAGATATAATTTGAATTAGAATTTGCTATTATACAGCAGATTACCAAGGATTTACAAGGACGTATTTTAGATGTTCACTTGGATCTTTGTGAATTGAAATGGCAACTGAGACTAGATGCCACTAGATTTCCAGGTCTTAATGACAGCATTAGTATTGCCCCCTTATTAAAGCTTAGATACATTAATGGTTAAGGTTTACACAGGTGGGATGACCAATGTGTATATCTATTTTTATTAGAGATTAATCTATTTACTGTTGATACAACTTTTATATATATATATATATATATATGGTTTACTATAAAAATATGGAATGGCACTTACGTCAAACTGGATTGGTGGAATGCGCGTTTTCCTGTTTCTGTAATGCCAGTCTGAGAACATTTGAATTCAAATTAGTGAATGGTAGTGTACATTCACTAATATGAGATTGGCATTCTGAATGGAGATTGTACTATGGTGGGGATCAGGAAATTTACCCTTTTCCTTACTGTAGTGTGATCTCAGAGTTGGAATATATGATTTGCAGGGGGATCTCGGGGGTGCAAGGGGGGCTTGTCCCCCTGCTAGACTGTAAAAAACTTCATATGGCAGCTTTAGCACAACTGCCTGTGGATCTGACATCACCTCTTGACATTCCAAATACATTTGAATGTAGAACTTGAGGTGATGATTTTCGACATTCCGTAAAAGTGACATTGCCAAATTAGGAATGTCATATTGATCAGATATATATATATATATATATATATATATATATATATATATATATATATATATATATGTATATATATATATATATATATGTATATATATATCAGATAGAAAACTCTTTTAAGAAAGCATCTTTCTTATACAGTGAAATATTTCAAATTTTCCAATGACACTGTTTTAAGTGATGGCTAAGTTATGCAAGCCCATGTGTACTTTTGCTTAAAAAAATTTTTCTTCAGATTACTTTAAGGAAGTCACACGATTCTTAAAAGAGAAGTTTACAAAGATAAGGCTGTCCTTTTCCACTGATTTGCCCATACAGCATTGTGATGATGGTCTATTTGCTGGTTTGCCAGATATTTACTCTGATAAGTTTAGTTATGTTGATACTTACGAGGTTATGAAGACTGTTTCCACCTTTGTGATCTACTTTTTGCTATTAGATCCTGGCCCATAGGTTGATAAATTTCTGGCATCAAGTCAGTAGGGTCAGTCATTGGGGAGACAATTAGATCATCTATAAGAAGTGGGATAGTTCCATCTTTGATAAAAGACAGCTTGATCACACTGGTCTCAAAAAAAAAACAGCACTTGATCCTAACTAGAAAACCATCATCCCATTTCTAACCTCCCACTTATTGAGATAGTTATATATTCATATCTTACATCTCATGAACATTTTTTTAAATTATTGTCAGACTGGTTTCTGATCTCAGCACAGAGCAAAGTCAACCCTGATTTGAGTGATAAATTACTTGCTGACAGTAAGAATCAGGCTTTACTCTATCTTGGTTCTCCTTTATCTTTCAATGGATACTTGTGATAAAGTTGACTACATTAGTTAAGTTTTAAAGATACATATAGATTATTTTAAAGATACACGCAGATTATTTTTTAAACATACAAGATGCCTAAACAGCACTAAGATTCATGTACACACACTGGTCACAGAGTAATCTACAAAAAAAAAATGAAAAAGACAGAATTGTCATTGTCAGGAAGCTAAAACACAGTTGCAAGACTGTCATATACCAGTAGAAAATACTCTGCAATAAATATCTCCAACAAGGGATATATTGCAGTAAAAGTCCCAAACAAAAGAAATAACTGTAGACTTAATTTCCCTCTTTCACTGTAAAAGAAAAAAATCATGGGTTAGCAGGTTACCTATTAAAATATTGGCACTCGTAAGTGACATAGTGAACAAAAAGATTGAAAATAAAGGAGAAACAAATATTGAACATCGCTCTTCTCCTTTAAACCTCTTTTTGCAGGGTTAGCTCTCCCGTAAACCCCCGACCCCAGAATAAATATACATACCAACTCCAAGATCATCATGCCTTGGAAAAAAGGGAATATTCTGAGAAATGTCCATCTCGGACTTGGTATATGCAAGTTTGTTTTTTTGGCCATTCAGTCCCCATATTTTGTGACTTGTTGAAGTGGATCCCACCATTTCAAATGGTTACCAGTTTAACATTTTGCACAGAGGGACAATAATCCATATGACATATTTCGTCATCAAGTAAGTTTAGAAGCCTAAGGCTGGAATCCCCTTCTTTAGTAAGGTATTCTGCTAGATGCTTTATGTAATTAATGAGAGGAGACTGCGAATTTTCTAGGTTTGAACTATTTAAGAGGTGAAGTCTTTTTTTTCTGCAAGAGATTTTGTATAGTTAATTGCCTCAACCAAAGAATAATTATCTGTGACACATATCTGAAACATGTCACATCAAAGGTCAACAGATATAAATTCAGAATAGAGTGTAATGAGAAAGACCTCATTGCAGAGGCTATCTGACACGATAATAGTTTCCATTCTGTGAGGTTACTGCTATACTAAATCCTTTTGGCTGTCAGAACAGGTATGAAAATATTATTTTTTTCATCAAAGCAATCAAATACCCCCAACCATCAGGTAAGTGTCTACGTGCAACATTACTGAAGACAATTAGTTTCAGGGATTGATTATTCTCTGGGAGTTGACATTTTAGAGCTAGAAAGGATTTTCTGAAGTCTTGTTTGTTTCATGAACAGTCTGCCCAGTGGCATGTCCTATGCTGGATTCCAAACAGGAAGCATTATAGATGCATCTGGTTTACTTTGCATGGCAACACAGACAATATGTCTTGTTTTTAACCCACATCCATCTCAACTGGTGTAAGGGGATCATCCCACTGCACTGCTCCATAAAAACAGTATGAAGATTTTCTTTTTGTCTGTAGTTGTCTTAGTGTTCCAATAATGTTCCATTATTATAGTCCAAGTCCTATCCTACTCAACAAAGGCTGTCATGTGCTTTGCAGACAGTGTGAAAGGGTAGCTTTTAGGCATAAAATAACAGACGTGTGACAACCCCATATCCTCATGGCAAGCACTCCAATGATGATACTCTTTCACTCTAGCCAGAAGAAAATAGCAGGTTCATTCCTTTTAACTTAACAATGATGTCTTCCACTTTGTTATACCAGTAAAGTAATGTGTCTGCCAGGTCATAAATATATTTCTTTAGTTTCCACAAATAAATATTTCAATTTATACAAGTTCTTGTCTCTTCCATGCATATTGCCTCAAGAGGAGAACAGACAATATAGATATTACAACAAAGTTCCATATCTTGCAAAACAAACTTAATGGCCATGGAATGAACTTTCCAATGCTTTTGGCAAATTATGGCCTAGAGGAGATGAAAGGATTCTGATGCACATGTTTCTGAATCTTTTGGAAGGTCTTTATTGCAAAGTTCTTAAAATTCTCTAGCCACAAGACACGCCTTGGCTGTTATTCATTTTGGAATTTCATTGAGGGTACACACCTACTTAGTGGAGATGCATTTTGGCTAACCCTATCAGCTTCTTCAAAAATATTATTACCTTTCCAGACCTATAGCTCATTGTTTTGCTAACTCATGTAATAAGTCCTCAGCCAGGAGTACATCACATTCTGTTTTGGAGTAAGAGGACTGTATCTGATCAGCTCCTGGGTCAGTTTTAATACCTTCTACTTGCGGCTTGTCAACAGGATCTTCTATGCTCATAAAATCAGCTGTACGTAAATATATCAAGTTATATCAGTTCTTGTCTTTTCCTATAATTTTAATTCCCTAAGATTTCAGCTGTATGTTGTACCTTTTTGTCTGTCACAAATAGTATGGTTTGACCTTTGTTGAGACTAAGTCTGTTCTGTCACACTGGCACCTATGGTTGCTTCTCTGCATCAGTATCAGAGGCTTCCTTCTTTATTTCAGAATTCTCTGTTTCATTTTCATTTCAGATTACTAAGTTCTTTGGTGTCATTTCCAGTAGGTCTCTTACCTTGTTTAACTTACTTTTATTGGCATAACTGGTCCTCCTGTTCATGTTAACTTTACAAAGACTGGACTGATATAACCCTGTGCCATGCTTCACAAATACCAAAGATCCACCTCAGCCAATGGTGACTCATGGGCTTTTCACTTTAAAAATCCTAACATTTCATAGTATGCCTTGCCTCCCATTTCATACCTTTCATTTGCGGTATGAAGTTGTTTCCATGGTGCTCTCCAAATTCTTCCTGAGCATTCAGCCTCAACAAATGCTCTCCCAATATGTTCTTCTAATACCAAGTTCCTTGTGGACCACTCAAGACCAGGCAACTTAGCAATCAGAACAGAAGAGAGATTTGGGTTCTGACTGTACACAAGCTGATATGGACCATAGCTATAGACATTCTGCATAGTACATTTTGTTCTCAGGCTTCAGCCTAATGCAATTTCCCAGACATATACACCTACTAACTTTTATTTTTAACATTATTTTTTCTGATGTCCAATTGTGTCTTTCTAGAAGCTCATTGCTCCAAGGACTATATGCTGCCATGATCATAGTTTTGATATTGAAGTTGTCTTGCCATATCTCTAATTACATCATTACTTGACTTCTTCACTTTTGTTATTGAATAACTTCTGAGGTAGACCATGCAAGATCATCCAGCAATAAATACATTTCTGACAGATTAAATGTAAGCATGCATGTAGGAGCACCATCATGTATGTACACATCCAACTATGCTCAAAATCAATTAAGTAATTCACTATAGAAAATGTATCTATGATAATCTGATCAAAATCAAAGTATGCCTTATAAATCTGGTTCTTTTCCTTCAAGAACATTACATCGAGTCAAATTATTAACTCAAACATATCTTCATCTGTGTTCAAATCATCTGGTGAAAATTTTCACTGCTATATCCATAAATCTTCCATTGACAGTGCAACTGCAAGGCGCATGGCTTCCTTTTTCCAGTTTGGCACCTAGAATCCAGTTATCCAGTTCATACTATAATTTTTCCAGCTTTCATGTGACTTATTTTCATCAAACACAGGTGGTCTTCTGTAATTAGCAACCATCCTCTGCTACCATAAAAAGGCTGGAGATTATATTTGAATATCTGAGCCTCACAACCTCCAGTGAGGTCATCTAGCACTAAACATACACAAAACTGTGTGAAGGCTGCCAGCCTAGCCAGATAGAATTGGGCAGATAATTCTATCATTTGTAAATATCAATGTCAGACACAGGCTTGTTGTCTTAAATGTAAAGAAATACTGTTACATGTGGAACTGGAAATAAATGTGACAACAGTGCACTCTATTGACCAAAGTAAAGCATGTGGTGACCTTTTGAGTAGACAGTGGTGCTGAAAAGTCTAGCTGAAGAAATTCTTTCTATTGTTTTAACCAAGAGTTAAATTGCTAGATTTAAACATGCAAATGTATTCTTATTGCTCTGCTCCTGACCAGTTGCAAAATAAGAAAAGGAGGTGTAAAAGAATGTAGATGCAGTTTCTGTTGGCCTGGGAACTCCGGGAAAGTGAAAGAATGATGTAATGTTTATCAGAACTGCAATTTCAATTTAAACAGAAAGAACCAGAGATCATTAAGCATTTGTGTCTTGATCATCCAACTAACAGTACTGCCTGTTGTCATATGTAAGTTATCTTAGACTTGTGTTTTCTTTTAGAAATAGCTAGGACTAGAAAGATTAGACTAAGTGTTTTCCTGTGTCAGAACTGCAGTACTGAATTATTTTAAGTATTTCTGTGTGATATCTGAACTCTTTTGACTAGCACTGTGTAGTAGAAAGTATCGTTTTGTGGTTTTAATTATTTATTATTAAATATTTTAAAACCTTTTAATTGTGGCTGTTTTATGTAGAGATAAGTTAAGCTCTGAGTACATTGCATGTATATAAGGATCCTGTACCAAGTCACTCTAATAAGCCTTGAGACTGTTTAGTCATACTACCAATTGGATAATAATATTGCACAGTAACAATTGGACACCCTTTTAAGGGCCTTTGAGTAGCTGATAAATATTAGCTGGGTGGTGGCAGATTTACTACCATATAGTCTGGATAAAAGGGGCACAGCTGAAGAACCTGTGCCAGCCTTCCCAGAAGTGTCTATGTGGTTGTATAAACTTATCTCAAAGTGTGTGTGTGTCAGCTACTTGGGAAGGGACATGAAGTACTGGTTGGACAGAGAGGGTGCTGGAGATTTTAGCTTGCCCAGCTGGCTGAGATCTGGGCCCTATAGCTGTGCCAGTGGGGAGTCTTATTGGGGACCTGGGGAGCAAGGGAGCGACCATCTCCGGACTGACTGTGATCTCTGTGTGCTCTTAAGGGAAATTGCACTTTACTGTGTGTATTTGTTATTCTTTCCTCATATGAGATGACCTCTCTGGTGTTAGTGGTAAGGATTGAGGCTCCTTGATTGCTGGGCCAGGGCACAGGCATCACAAACTGTGTCAAACATGCATAGTCTTTCACAAAAAGCATAAACGGTGCTAGAAACACAAGATGTTGCAAAACTGTCATTAAGCAAGTGGAAAACATGCTGCAGTAATTCTGCAGTAAGAGAGAATATGCAATAAAAATTCCAAACAAATGAAATAACTGCAGACTCAATATTTAACATTATGATCTGTGGGAACCTTTTGGAACACATAGAATTTTACTGCTGTTTTACAGGCACTGCACTTAAGTGGCATGTCTTTACTTTCAGGCTCCTCACAAATGGGGGAATCTGAGGTAAACTCTTCTGGGTCATTCCTTCTATAATACAGGTTACCGCAATACTCCATTTAGTCCTGCCTTTGTTCATGGTATACATACTGTCATTAAAGGAGGTCATTATAGAAAGAGAAGTCTATTACCAATCATATGCTGATGACATCCAGTTTTCTATCTTTTCTCAAGAATCTGCATCTGATTTTATTACCTTAAAGGGCTGTTTAGGATATATCCTGCAATGTTTGATGCAGAAATTACGTAAACTCAACCCCACCCAAAACTGAAGCTATATTCATTCGTGTTTCTGTCTTTCCTTTACATCTCCCTGTTTTTCCCCTTAATAACGTACACAAGGAATCAGACTGAATTTGTGCCTTGTGTCCATAATCTGGGAGTAGTTGTTGATGGCAGAGCTACAGTTATCCCACTCCACAAGGGGGGATCCACCTTGGATCCCGGAAACTACTGTCCCAACAGTCTGACAAGCCTTATCTGCAAGGCCATGGAGTGTATTATCATGGAACTTATAAACAAAGACATTGGCAGCCTTCAAACACTGTACCCCACCCAATTTGGGTTCGTGAAGGGCCGATCTTGTCTCCTGAACCTGATTGACTTCTTTGAATCAGTCTCCAGAGCCATGGACAAGGGTAAGGTGGTCCACACAGCCTATCTAGACCTTGCCAAGCCCTTTGACACCATCCCCCACTCTGGAATTATGGATAAACTTACTAAGCTGGGCATTAATCCCTATGTCACCCAATGGGTTGCCAACTGGCTTACTGATAGAACCCACACTGTAAAAGTAGCCGACTCCAAATCCAGCTCCAGAAAAGTGACAAGTGGAGTACCTCAGGGTTCAGTCCTGGGAACACTCTTGCTTGGCATCTACCTCTCTGAAGTACAGGCCAACACTAAGGGACTCTGGATAACAAAGTTCGCAGATGACTGCAAACTGGGAGCCATTATTGAATCCCCAAATGATGTGGATACTCTACAAAAGGGTCTTACAGAAATAGATGATTGGTGCCAGAGCCATGGGCTCAAGCTCAATGCCAAGAAATGTATAGTTATCCCCTTTGGGAAAAAACATGTATCCATGAATTACCATATAGGTGGCAGTACACTAAACACCGAAAGTGTGATAAGAGACTTAGGGACACAGGTGGACAGTGGTCTCACCTTCAATAACCACATCGCCACAACAGTCAGGAAATCCTTCTATGTGGCACACCTCATCACTAAGGGCTTTTCATCCAGAAAAAAGGAGGTCATTGTCCCACTGTACTCATCCCTCATTAGACCCATTATAGAGTACAACGCCCCGTTTGGTATGTACCTCTCAAGACATTTGCAACAACTGGAAAGGCCACAGAAATACCTCACTAAAAGAATCACAGGCCTAAAGCAGATGCCCTACGCTGACCGCCTTAAAAAACTCCAGCTATACTCTGTCACATATCGTCTACTCAGAGGTGATCTTTGCTTAACATACAAGGCCATGTCAAACCCAGAGCTGTTGGACATGCTACACTTAAAGAAATCCCAATCCCTCAGAGCCACACACTCCAGGGATCTAAACCTTGTCATCACAATAAACAAAACATGCTGGAGGGATAGGTTCCTGACCCAGAGACTCCCCAGACTCTGGAATAGATTGCCCATACATGTCAAGCAGAGTGCCTCTTTGGTCCTCTTCGAAAGGAACCTTGACGATTGGATGGGAGAAAGGAAATTCACCCCGGGGATCACGTCAGTCGTCCTGCTAGACAGGGGTCCAGGGAAGTAAATAGTGTGGGAAGAAATAGCCAGGGAATTGTTATGGCTAGGCTTGTATAGGCCCTAGGGCTGATAGCCTATTACCAGCCTATGAACCTATGAACCTATGAGCAACTGATCATACTCAAGGACCAGATTTCACTTGTCATCAAGACATCCTATTTCCACTATAGAATAGATCCCAGATCAGGTACTTAATTCCATCTTTGAAACTGGTGATGGTAGGTCAAGGCCTGGTTATATTTTGATTGGACTAATGAAACCCTCTTTACTTACTGTCAATGAATGTCGACCTATCTTAATCTACAGTTAGCAAAGAATTCTGTTAAATGATTACTGACTGGCACATTAAAAACTAGACACATCACATTAGTCTTGCAGGATCCATAGTGGCTGAAATTGCAACCAGGTGAGTATTTAAAATCTTGATGCCCTTCACAGTCTGGGTCGTGCCTATCTAAAGAGTTGCTGAGATGCTACACCCTGCCTAGACACATAGGATCCTCAGGTAAAGGACTGGTAGCAGTTTCTCAGACTTGCTTAGATATCTCGGGTATGCTGTATTTTGTATATCTTGCCCTGTTCTGTTAGAACCAGCTACGCTCCCTGATTTGGGCATGCCATTTTGAGAAGTCTTTCAGGATGTGTATGAAGTACCTTCTATTCAGGAAAATCTGCCTGGACCTGAGGAGGGGCACTTTTATGCCTGTTTTGCAAATGTCTTCGGTTTTAGCTTATTTTATTTTCTACACTTTTTATTTCTTGTTTTAGACACCCTGCAATAATAGGGCTTTTATTGATTTGCCATTGTTTAAATATTCTATTTGCCATGCTCCTTTATTTGTACAGTATTTTGATCTTAAACATTTAAATAAACAAACAAACACATTTCCCTGAGTCTTTGATAACTTTGTAAATTACCTTTGTGACTGTAAATGTGCTCATTTTGTCCAGATAACCTACCTGTATAATAAATAAATGTAATAAAAGTGTTGCAGATTGGTACCCCTGGACATCTTGGTTGTCCAACAAAAACAACTGCATTTGATTTCAAAATCTGCAGCTTTTCTGCTTAAGTCCCACTTGGTGTATACTTTAATAGGAGGTGGGGAATAGGAATGGTAAATGAAATGATTTTTGTGTCACTTACTATTTGAACTTCAAACACTTATAGGTTCATAGGTTCATAGGTACGTACTAGGCTATCTGCCCATGGGCATTTATAAGCCTAGCCACAGAGTGATGGCTTTCGCCTCCCCATTAGATTAGTAACCTGGGCCTCTGTCAACAGGGTTCCTGAAGTGATCCCAGGGTAGAACTTATGATTACCCATCCACTCATCAAAATTTCTCTTGAAGAGGGTCATAGAGGAGCTCTGTCGAATATGGATTAGGATTCTATTCCAGAGTGAGGGGAGTCGCTGGGACAGGAATCTATCCCTCCAGCATTTCCTGGTTATTGTTGTACATAGGTTCAAGTCGCTAGAATGAGTGATTCTGAGGGATCTCGTTTTTTTTGAGGTGAAGCATGTCCATTAGTTCAGGGTTTGACATGGCCCTATAGGTCAGGCATAGGTCACCTCTGAGCAGACGGTAAGCGACTGAGAAGAGCTGGAGCTTTTTTAGTCGTGCTTCATAGGGTAATTGTTTAAGGCCCTTAATCCTCTTAGTGAGGTACTTCTGTGGTCTTTCTAGTTGTTGCAGGTGTCTAGTGAGGTACATCCCAAATGGGGCATTGTACTCTATTATGGGCCTAATGAGTGAGGAGTAAAGGGGCACAATCACCTCCTTGGATCTGGATGAGAAACCCTTTGTGATCAGGTGTGCCACATAGAAGGATTTCCTGACTGTTTTGGCTATGTGGTTATCAAAGGAGAGCATGCTATCTACTTGGGTACCCAGGTCCCTAATTATTTCTTCTGTACTTAGTGGATTCCCATCTATGTAGTAGTTTGTAGGTATTTTGTTTTTCCCAAATGGGATTACTATGCATTTTTTGGCATTTAGCTTAGGGCCGTGACTTTGACACCAGGTGTTTGTCTCTGTGAGACCCTTTTGCAGGATGTCTGTGTCAGCTGGAGAGTCAATTATTGCACCCAATTTACAGTCATCTGCGAACTTGGTTAGCCACAGTCCCTCTGCCTTTGCCTGTACTTCAGAGAAATATATACCGAACAGGAGGGGTCCCAAGACTGAGCCCTGTGGGACTCCACTTGTGACTGGTTTAGAGTCAGACATGGCGCCTGCCACTCTTACCGTGTGGGTTCTGTCTGAGAGCCAGTTGGCAACTCATCTCGTGACATGGGGGTTGATATTTAAGCTGGTGAGTTTGTGTATGATTCCTGAGTGTGGGATGGTGTCGAATGCCTTAGCGAGGTCCAGATATGCTGTGTGGACCACCTTCCCTTCATCTATGGCCTTGGTGACCGTTTCGAAGAAGTCGACCAAGTTCAGGAGGCAAGATCTGCCTTTAACAAAGCTGAACTTGGTGGGGTCCAGTGTCTGGAGGTTCCCAATGTCCCTGTTAATGAGCTCCATGAAAATGCATTCCATGGCTTTGCAGACCAAGCTAGTCAAGCTTATAGGGTGATAGTTCCCAGGGTCAGTTGTGGCACAACCTTTGTGTAGTGGTACGACTGTTGCTGTACGCTATTCTTTGGGTACATAGCCTGTAGAGAGGCTGAGTCTGAATAGTGATTTGAGATGGGGGGTTAGTTCATTTTGAAGCTCGTGTAAGACACAACCTGGGATAGCATCTGGTCCCATTGATGCTGTGTTTTTGGCCTTTGCAAGGGCTGTCTTTACTTGTGTGTCTGAGATATCTGGAGCACCACATTCTTCTGGGATGGGTGCTAGCCCCTTTGGTGGAGGGGGGGGGGTGAAGTTTACACTGAACTTGTCAGCCAGGATGTTGGCAATGTCGGTTGGTTCAGTGTATTTATGGCCATTATGCACTAGCTCGGAGCATATCTGAGAGTTTGCCCCTAGACTCTTGACATAATTAAAGAAGGCCTTGTGGTTATCCTTAGAGTCATTGGCTATTTTTCTTTTGAAGTTGGCCTTGGATGATTTAATGAGGGAGCACAGTTTTTTACTAATGTTAATCAGAGATGCCTTCTTATTTTGGGATTTTGTTCTATCTTGCAGGAGTTTCCTCCTTCTGTTGTAAAGTTTATTTATGGGGTCCACCAGACTGGCTTCCTCTTTTTTTGAAGAGTTGGTCTTGGTTTTACTTGGGATGGCTCGGTCCATGCATTCTTGAAGGTGTTCATAGAATGCACTTGTAAAGGATTCTGCCATTGGGTCATCATTTTCCATTTGATTGGGAGCTTTGAAACTTCCCACCTCGGTCTTGAGGAGAGTGAAGTTGGCTTTAGAGAAGTTTTTTACCTTGATTTCCTTGACTGGGGGGGGGGGGGTCGGGATGTGGATGTCCAGTGTGATTAGTTTGTGATCTGATCTTACCAATGATGAGTTTACCTCAGGTGTGGAACATATGTTCCCCATGTTGGTGATGACCAGGTCCAGTATGTTGTCACCTCTTGTGGGAGTGGTGACCAGCTGTTCAAGGGCATTTGAGTTTATAAACTCAAGGAAGCATTGGGCTAGGGCGTTTGGGCTTGAGTAGTTTTCCCAGTCAATGTTTGGATAGTTGAAGTCACCCAGTAGCATGGTGTTGGGTAGAATCTATATACTTTCTAATGTTCTCAGGAATGCTGCGTGAGGGTCCTGAGACAAGGTGGAAGATCTGTAGCAAGCTATAAATTGAACAGTCAATTTACCCACTGTCAATTGCACTTGGATGGTCTCAGATTCTGCGTGCTGTGCTACTAACCTGGAGGTGTGGGTGTTCTTGATGAATATGGACACACCCCATCCTTTTGTGTTCTGGTCCTGGTTTTGGGACCTAAAGTTATGGTAGGAGTTATAGCCTGGTAGTACTGGGGTGCTCTCTGGAGCCTTGAACCAGGTTTCTGTCACTGCACATACATCTATCTCTTCCATACTAAGGAGAGCCTTGAGTGCGTACAGACTTCTGGCGTTGAGCAGCATTACCCTCAGTTTTTGTTTATTATTGTTGTTTATGGAGGCGGGTTTGTCTTTTGAGCCTTTCCTAAAAAAGGCAGTATTGGGGCGGCAAGAGTCTTGGCCAGTATTCGAAAGCCCAGGAGTGACAGGTGCAAGCCGTCTCTGGCGAAGCAACATGGCTTGTCATGCATGTCGTCCCAGGCTGACAAGTACCGGATCCCCTTTGAATGACACCAGTAGTTTAACCAATTGTTTTAACTGATCATTTTTTCTTCATATGCTGGCATCATTTTGGGTGAGGGCAGGATACTACTCAGAGTCAGAGTCATACCAGCCTGGGCTACATGGTCAGAGAGCTCCTCCATGTCTCTTTTCATGTAGTCCAGGGAGGTACGTCTCAGGTCATTTACGCCAACATGTACAATGACAGAGTCATATTTGTACTTGTTGTGGAGTGACCTGAGTGCATGTGTTATGTGGCAGATTCTGGCACCCGACAGGCAGCTTACGGTAACCTTCTCCTTGTTCAGTCTAGTGAGTGGTACATCTGTGTGCCTGATGATAGAATCACCGATTACTAGTGTGTTAGGTGTGTTATTTAGCCTTAGGGGCTGTTTTTGCTTGGCACACTGACGTTGTGACGTATGTGTTACCTGGTTTCTGGGTTGCTTGGGTGTATGCTTAGGAGGTCTCTGTTCTTTAGGCAGGTTCTTATTTAGAGCCTCCGAGTATGTTTTTGCGTGTTTCTGAGAGTTGTTTTCTGGTGCAGCTATGGCTGGTCTATGTGAGTCTGGTAATGTGGTGCTAGTGTTGCCCTTCTCCTTGTGACTAGTTGATCCAGTCGTGGGTTGAGAGAGTTTAGCCTCCAGTTTGGCTGTGTAGCTTCATCTCTCACATATGTTTGTGTTGGTTGGGAGGAGGAGGGGGGTATCTGTGTACATGAGGCAATTGTAACATTGCCTCAGGATGCCCAGATTCACCAGCTGGACAGGAGAGCACACCTGAAGCTGTCCCTTGAACATGCCTGAATAGATGGTTGGGACTGTATTGCTGATTGGATGAGTAAAGAGCCTTATACTTCCTGAGTATAGGGCTGAAGTGCAAGCTGTAAGCTAGTGCTAGTTTTAGTAAGTGCCGGTCTTAAATTGCTTATTTCTAGTGCTGGCTTGAAGTGTTTCAAGTTTCAAGGGAAAAACTGAAGTGCAGACTTTGTGGAGCCTGGAATAGTTTAACTGCAGCTAAACAGCGCTGCGCGGTGCACAAACCCGTGCAAAACCGCGCTAAGCAGTTTTTATACCAGGGAGATCAAAAAGGATAGAAATTAGCCCAAAATGGCCAATGAGCTACAAGTTGCTGGGCTGGGACCACTCCTACAGGGACAGATAGGCTGCTCAGAGTTCCCTCTCTCACAGTGAACAAGAAAGCCACCTAATTATCCAAGTATGATATGGGCAACACAGAAACCTTTACCACAGTCCTGGATTCAGCAAAGCCTGAAAACTGGACTAGACTAGTTCAGAAAGGCGGGAAAACAAGGAATTTTTTTGTGTTTTTTTTTTCAGAAAAAACAGAAATGCAGAGCTTAAATTACTTTAAATACACAGAGGAGGCTAGCGCATTTGAGTGTGTTGCCTGCAACTGTGTTACAGGTAGCTTAAATGCAAAAACGACAAACAGCAACTTTTTTCAAGTGCACAAAGAAATAAGTACAGTAAGCAATGCAAGTATCACTAGGGATCCACAGAAGTGCTGAAAAGCCGCATTTTAGGCGGAATCAGCGTTTCAGGGAAACAACAAGCAAAAACAATACTTAATCAAGTCCAAAGTCTCTCTTTTGTCTCTCGGTCGCTTGTAGGACTTTGCAGGGCACCACGAGGAGCTTGCTGAGCTGTATACAAGCGCAAAACTGCAGTAAGTGGTTTTTGTACCAGGGAGATCAAAAAGGATATAAATTAGCCCAAAATGGCCAATGAGCTACAAGTTGCTGGGCTGGGACCACTCCTACAGGGACAGATAGGCTGCTCAGAGTTCCCTCTCTCACAGTGAACAAAGAAGCCACCTAACTATCCAAGTATGATATGAGCAACACAGGAACCTTTACCTCAGTCCTGGATTCAGCAAAGCCTGAAAACTGGACTAGACTAGTTCAGAAAGGTGGGAAAACAAGGACTTTTTTGTGTTTTTTTTTTTTTAGAAACAGAAATGCAGAGCTTAAATTACTTTAAATACACAGAGGAGGCTAGCGCACTTGAGTGTGTAGCCTGTGACTGTGTTACAGGTAACTTAAATGCAAAAATGACAAACAGTAACTTTTTTTCAAGTGAAACAAGGAAATAAGTACAAAAAGCAATGCAGATATCACTAGGGATCAACAGAAGCACTGAAAAGCCATGTTTTAGGTGGAAATAGAGTTTCAGGGAAATAACAAGCAAACAAACAACAAGCATACAAACAAAGCTAGATTCAGCAGGCCTGGATCTAGTCTATGCTACAGCAAACAAGGTGTATCAATTTCAGTAAGAAACAGTTCAAATATGCTGGCACTATAAGCCTTTAACCAGAAATTCCCAGCTCAGAAGGGCAGAGTCCAGCCTATCCTCCCACAAGAGTGCAGACCACGAACCCTCTTAATGTAAAATAACTGGCCTGAAACCCAAGTGCTTAAACCAGAACTAATACACTTTTAGAATAACAGACACTGAGCCCTCAATCAGCAGTTTCCAACTTAGAAGGATGTAAGCTACCTGTCCTGCCACTACAGTGCAGGCCACAAACCTTCCTAATGTAAAACAACTGGTCTGAAACCCAAGTGCTTAATCCAAAAGACTTAGAATGATAGCTACACTTTAATCAAGTTACTACCAAGCAGTAATAAATACAACTTGAATACTTTAAAGAATGCCTGGATTAGTGCTCAAGTTATACAAACAAAGCTAGATTCAGCAGGCCTGGATCTAGTCTATGTTACAGCAAACAAGGTGTACCAATTTCAGTAAGAAGCAGTTCAAATATGCAGGTACTATAAGCCTTTAACCAGAAATTCCCAGCTCAGAAGGGCAGAGTCCAGCCTCTCCTCCCACAAGAGTGCAGACCACGAACCCTCTTAATGTAAAATAACTGGCCTGAAGCCCAAATGCTTAAACCAGAATTAATACACTTTTAGAATAACAGACACTGAGCCCTCAATCAGCAGTTCCCAACTTAGAAGGATGTAAGCTACCTGTTCTGCCACTACAGTGCAGACCATAAACCTTCTTAATGTAGAACAACTGGTCTGAAGCCCAAGTGCTTAAACTAAAAGGCTTAGAATGAGTTACACCAAGCAGTAATAAATACAACTGAGTACTTTTAAGATGACGCAAAAGCAAAATAAAGTAGGAAGAAACACAAATACTGTAAAAGCAGATAAAATTTTTTTTTTTTTTTTGAGTGAGCAAATGAGATGGGCCCAGGAGGAGTATCCAAGTGCAAATTTACAAGAGAGGCGGGCAGTTTCAAAGCCACCAAGATTAACACCAAAACAAAAACAGGGTGGGGACCTACTGAAAAAACAGAGTCACAACTTCCAGCTAGATATTGCTCAGTGCAACACAAACAAATTAATTTAAATTGTGTATTATTTGAAAAAAGTGCAGATAAAGATTTACTTAACTTCACTTATACGTTCAGTTGATTGCATGCAGATCTTAGCTGGCCAAAGCTCACAGTTTAAGCAGAAAATAATTCACCAGCACTTATGCTAATCCACACCTTCAGGTAAGTCTAAGATGTGTTGGCTGTATTGTCTGCATTTGTTTTCCAAAATGTGTACTTTAGATAGGAGTTTTTCATCATATGCAGCAGTTCTCAAAAGAGTCTACTACCCTCCAAAGCTGTCCCTGTTGTTTTGCTGTTGTATTAAATTGCAATTGGATTATTGCCAGTTTTGAATCTTCAGTGTTGAACAATTAGACCCTTATGTTGAATGACCCAGTGCTGGTGATGTAAACCTCTGCAACATCACAGATACATGCCCCCAGCAAGAATAAGGGCCCCTTAACTTGCCACAAGTCTATTCTTTAAAAAGTTATTCCAGCTGGTGCCTGCCACCTTTTGTGATTATTTTATTCTCCACTAAATGGCTACTATCCATCAGACTGTAGGATCTAATATGATGTGTATCTCAAAAGTAGCACCCCTCCCCATTTCTATCTTCTTTATTGCTGTATAGGCACCCTCACACACAGGAAAAAAGCTAGCACTTCATGGTCCAGATTTATGTGGCATACACTACCACCATAATAAGACTTCATATAATCAAAGCAAAAATGTAAGATTTGTAATTGCTGTAACTACTAAAGCCATAATACACCAACCTCACAAAATAAACCGCATTGTTATTGCCAGATTACAACTGGAATAGACGGCTTATGAGAGAACATGATCAGTCAGTCTCAGTCTGTAACCTTGCTTCCTTTACAGCAGACTAACCCTTCTAAACATTCAGGTGTTCTAGAAGGCTTGAGGTTTCAAGCCAGAATCACAATTAATGATCTTCCTAAATGGTCTTAAGAGGCTTAAAATGATTCTCTATAAGTGACACATGATATGCTGCTGAGGTCATATTATATTTTACAATGAAAATAGTAGTGTTCAGTGAAACTATTCAAAACAGTTTCAGTGGACTCAGTAAAATACAGGGAGAAGTCTGACTCATTGAAACCAGAGGTGACATAGCCCACATTACTCCGAAATCATTTTACTTGAGTGTTGTTTTTTTTCTTTGAGATGTACTCACACTGGAGATCATCATAAAAAAGGATGGATATAGGGGCTTGCCCTGACAAAAAAAAATGTCTGATCTGACCAAAACTATAGGTGGATTTCAGAGAATCATAGTTTTAATCAAGAGTACTGAATGCCTCTGGGTACATAAATCTGACTTCCATGGAAGTTTCCTCTATCATGTTTTTGACAAAGTATTAGCAATAGTGGCTGCTAATAATGACCTTGCTACTCAGTTTCTAACCCCACACAGGATATATACAGGTATAACATGAGAGCACTGTAAGCAAACTTTTTGAAAACACAGTACAATAAAAGCCTAGGGGTTACTGAGTAACTAATTCTTATTAACAATGCTGTATTTCTCTTAATTAAGAACACTTGTGGAGAATACTTGGACAGACTTATTCTCAAAGTCTTAATCAGCTTCCTATTTGTGACATTGCTACCCTAATTTTTTTTAGGCCTGGTGATATTAAACAGAGCACTGAGTAACTCCTCCCCCAACAACCCATACGCACACATCTATACAGTCCACCTCTGTCCCACAAACTAGACATTACAAAGAGTCTCAACACTGCATATGTTGGCTTGAGAAACATATACAAACAAATGAACCAGTTAGAAGTTGTGATCGTATTCTGCAAATTGGATGTGCTTTTTTCGTATCTCGGATCAGTTGATCACATCCTTCTAAATATTTTTCATCACTTCAAGAATAATTAACTGTCTATCTACTTGTATTGGTGAAGAGGCAAAAAGGACAACAAGCCACCCTTATCTGCAAAGATAATATTCTGGATATAATGTCAGATGATCTTTGATGCAACTGAAGTTAGTGGACATACCAAGCTGTATACTGGCTATGTCACACAACCCCAAGTCTGCCTTTCTGGAAAATGCCCCCCTTGCCTTCCAACAATGATCATGTAGAGGCATTTCATTCATCTCAATGCTAATCTTAACTGGTTTGGAGGCACTTGCTTTCTTCTCAAAACAAAGCTTGATAGCAATGGAGTAATTCAGTTAGTAACATACCTTAAGGATCCTAACTTTAAAACAAAAAAAAGTTCTAAATGTTTGGTTGTGACCAATAGGCATAGCAGCTGCCTTTGTTATCAGATTCAATGAATGAGTGCTGCCCACTGCTCTCTTCTTGAACCTTTGAGCAAATAATACTCACTTTAGTTCTTATTATTGGGGGAGCCTTCTGACACAGCAATACAAAACAAATGCTAATTGCTGCTTCCAGTATGGACAGGAGCATGTGTTCATAATTCACCACAGTCTTACTTGCCATCATTTTTTTTTACATGACAACTGCTAAGTACATTAACAAAATAAAGGCACTATGATTAATAGAGGGCATTCTATCCCTAAGAAAAAAAATCTGGAAACACTGGAAAAAGATCAGCACTCAGATGTCCTTACATTCATGCTGCAGTATTCTTAACATTCGGGACTCCCTGCCATGGAAGCCTGTCATCCGGCCAGTATACCAAAGACTTCCTGTTGCACTTAAAGGTACACCTGAACATCACTCAAACACTCCTTGTGTATCGTAGAGCATAAAAGATGACGTTCAGTCTTACCATAAACAGAGCTTCTTTGCCACCAGTCAGGATGTGTCTTTTCACCATTGGTCTGTTTACCTGCATCTGTTTTGCCAGATGAATGCATTTTCATTCTCCACTGGTTATCTACACCTGGTGCCCCATTGAGGTTTTTTGTTTTCTCTTGCTCTTTTGTTCTCCTTGGGGTTAATGTTATCCAGGAAAGGTAAATGCCAGTGTGGGAGACAGATTCCCCATAAAGACTGCCACAATAAGTGCCTTTTATGTCTAGTGGTGTCTCGTGATCATACATCTTGTTCTATTTGCTGGGCGTTTGTTCTGAAAACCTTTCACATTTAACTTTCTTCCCCCTCCTATTATCTTGAAAACCAGTGTCTTAAGCTTCTTGCTAAAGATACAATGGATGGAATCTCCTATTCCAAGGGTCAGCTATTAGGGAAAAAAAAGGTGAAAAAAGATAAGACCGGAATCTTCCACTGTCCAGCCTCTACCAGGTGTTTCTCCCAAGGATGTTACAAACCCATCTGTGTTGTTGGATTCCTCAACAGCGACAGTATTGGAGGCCGGTGAGGTTCCAACTGGCAGCACATCCAATGAGGCTTTGGTTCATAGTTCATAGGTTCATAGGTTAGTACTAGGCTAACTGCCCTTGTGAGCCATTGTAAGCCTAGCCAATTATCCCTTGTGAGACTCAAACCCTGCAGCTTGTGTTTGTAAGGCAAACACCTTAACCATTAGGCCATTTGTAGCATCCAACTCGGACGTTAAGGGGAAGTGACATCTGACCAATATTCCACAGGACTGCCACCAATTAATGTGATGTTCCCCGCTTAAAACCCAGGTCCATAATTAAGGATCCTCAATCCTCAACACTGTCTCCAGTATGAAAGCATCACAGAAACCACCAGAGCACAGAGCACACAAGAGTAAAATTCCATGATTTCCCTTAAGAGCACAACAAGAACATGTTCTATTTCCTGGGATTGGACTATATAGTTCTGTCCACCCCAAATGTAATCCCTTATTATGCATTTCAAAGCAATGTGTTCTTTTTTAAGACCTCTGACTCACTCACACTCAAAATAACTTTAAATCTCATGCACTCCAACACTTATGGAAACTCTGATACAGATTTCCAGATGTCCCCACTCTTCAATATAAATGGTAAATGCTGCCACCAGAGTCAGACATGTCTACATGCCTTTCAAATGGCAATCCATTATTAAAAGTTAAAAATCAAAACAAATGATAGCCATGACCAGAAGCAGCCAGGCATTCAAGGTGACCTGAGGAGTATCAAACAGGTATAAGCACTCTCTAATCTCTAAAGAACATGCTGATTACCCAGCTGCAATGTAAAGTAATGAAAAACATTTAAAAATAAGTAAATGATTACAAGAATGTGAATCAATAACTATCAATAAACACCAGAATTCAATCATCAGAAATATAACATTTTACTGTAGGATAGAAGTCCATCATCTTAGAAAAATGATCTAAATAAATAAACTTTCCTAATTTAACTAGAGAATACTGTTCCTGATCTAATCTAAAATGTAACAGCAAGGCAAAGGCAGGTTTACAGTTTTTGTTGAGTTCTTTTTCCTGGGTATCCACTGACTGCAACTCTTCACCAATTGCTGTTCTTTACAAACTGCCTAGCAACTGACTTCAGCAGTCTCTTTTATATAGTCCAGGTTAACAGTCTCAACTGTCTTATTAAAAAAACAGTCAGCTGTTTGAAAAGTTATTTTTCCTGTCAACCAGCTGTTCAAATAATCACATACCAACCAGGAACATTCTAATGACATCACCTACTGTTCAGCTGATTCTCTACAGAAGGCTTACATTTTAGAATCTCCCTTAGAAACGTGCAATTAGAAATGTATCAAAACACTGACAGATTTTTTGAACATTTTGTATAAGCAGGGAGGTACTCAACACTTTAAAAACTTATTTACATTTACACAATTAGACATGCTGGTATACAATACAAGTTAATCTGAGAATATATACAAATCTCCTGCCAAACATGCTACCACAAATGACAGCTTTTCATTTTCTTCACAATTGTCCCCCCTTATGACTCAAGCACGATTTTCAAGTAACCCTTGAAAACCGATGCTTGAAAAAAATAGCTCTACCTGGAATATTAACCCACACTTCTCCTGAATAATCCATCTGCATTGGCATTATGAACTCCATTGCAATGTTGTATGGTCATATCATATGTTTGCAGTCCTAGACTCCACTTCAGTAACTTGACAATTTGCTTACTAACCCTATTAAGCTATGTTAAAGGGTTATGATCTGTGAGTACAATGAATTTTCTCCCATAAAGATAGAGCTGCAGCTTTTGCAATGCCCACACTATGGGCAAACATTCTTTCTCCACAGCTGCATAGCACTCTTTTCTAGGTTGGAGTCTATAGCTCAGATATACCACCGGCTGCTCTTCTTCTTCTATGGAAGCTTGCCTAAGTACAGCCCCCACCCTGTAATTTGAAGCCTCCAACTGTACAATAAATTCTTCATTGTAATCTGGGCTGGCTAACACAGGGGGTTCTCCCAAAATCTCCTTAAGTATATGGAATGCCTGTAAACAACCTGTGGGCTGTCCAGTTTATTCTTCCTACTTGGGTCAGTAAGGGGTGCAGCTATGGTACTGTAATTGGGCACACATTTTCTATAGTACTCCACTGTCCCTAAAAATGTTCTCACGTGTTTCTTAGTAACAGGAACTGGCCAATATTGAATAGTTTCCACCTTAACAGGCTCTAGCATAATTTTACCACTTCCCACTATGTGTCCTAAGGAAGTGACCTCTGCCATACCCACTTGACACTTACTGGGTTTAATGGTTAATCCTGCCCTACTTAATCTGTCCAAGACCTCCCTAACATGTTGGTCTGCAAATTCCTGTAGCATAGTCTTCAATGTAGAGTTTAACCTCTCCACAAGACCATTAGTCTGGGGATGGTAGGGGGTGGTCTTTAGATGTTTCACCCTGCAATGCTTCCACAGACAAGTCAGCAGATGTGACATTAAGTTGGCGCCTTGGGCAGTCAGCATTACCCATGGAAAACCTACTCTGCTGAAGATTTCTTGCAAAGCATTTGCCACATTCTCTGCCTCAATAGACAGAGACACCACCTCAAGATATCTGGTAGCATAGTCTACTACCACCAAGATGTATATCTTTCCTGTAAAATTTGAAGTACTTAGGATTCCCACAATATCCAGGACCACTCTCTGAAATGGCTGTTTGATAACAGGCAAAGGCATTAACAGAGCCTTAGCCTTGTCCCCTGCTTTACCAACTTTTTGGCACTGTTCACAAGTCTACAATATCCTACCATATCCCTCACAATCCCAGGCTAATAGAAATTTTTCATAATATGTCTCTTAGTATGTCTTATGCCCATATGACCTGAGAAAAGAATGTCATGCGCTATGGCTAAAAGTGGCAGAAAGTAAGCTCTAGGCACCACCAACTACCATATTACTTCACCTTCTAGCCCACCTCCAAAGTTTACATTCTATTCAACAAACCTTTATTCCAATATACATAGTCCCCTCTTTGTTGAGCCTCAGGTGCCTCCTTAGCCATCTCCCTCAAGTTTTGCAACTTAGGATCCGTAAGTTGAGCCTGTCTCAATTCTACCTTCATGACCTTCGCCAGCTCTCCTTCTGTAGGAAGCCTAGTCACTTCTGACAGCTGTGTCTCACTGTCACTCTGGGTACTACCACTCACCTCTGTCCTCACAGTCACCATGTCCAAGGAAACATCAGTACCCACAAGCAGATGTGGCTCACATTCAGACTTACTGCTACCAGATAGCACCTTCTCTGAAACAGCCACCATGCAAGTCCCAACCCCAGGCATGAGATCTTTCTGGATCTCTCCCAGACTACCAGACCTGCCTGCCTTTCTCCAAGCCTGACTGCATGTCACTGCAGGTACACAAGGTACTGCATCATCAAAGTCATTCCCTATCAGGATATCTGCAGGAATATCCTCAAACACACATACTTACTTGCTTCCTTTTCCACCTCCCAAGTCAAGATGAACCCTAGCCAAAGGTATTTGGAACAGATGCTCTCCCAATGCTCTGGAGTGGACTGCTCAAGCAAGTACTGCTCTTCTCTAACAATTGCAGGCTTCATAGTGGTTATATCAGAAGCTGTGTCCCTCTTAGCAGTTACCTGCTTACCATCTACTAAGATAGGATATAACTTTTGGTGATAATTTGGCACCCCAGTTGTTTCTAAACAATTTACCACTGGCAGTTTGTCATCCACACTTACTGTCCCCCTCACCTTGCCTTGATAGACGTTTGGCTGCTATGGGTCCCCTCTGGTTACACTTGAAATGTCTAATCCCTAACTGTGCACTTGGTTTAGTAGTTTCCCCCATTACTGGTGTACTCTTTTGGAGTGGTTTAGACTGCCCCCCCTTATGTCCATGTGCAGCACTGGGTATCCCTTTCCTATGCAATGGTGCTCTGCTTGCCAAGTAGAGATTCCCTTTTCTCCCAAACTCCTCTGCAGAGTTACACTCATGGTCTGCTAACCAGACTCTCATGTCATCAGGCAAAGTACTGAGGGCTTGTTCCTACACCAAAAGGTCTGCCAGTCATTCAAAAGGGGTGACCTGACACCCACTCACCCACCTGTGAAAGTAAGTACTTAAGTCAGCAATATAATCACATACACTTTCATCTGCCTTGCATCTGTGTTCATGAAACTTTTTTCTATATGCCTCAGGTGTAAGCTTGAAACAGTCAAGCAAGCAACATTTAGTTTTGTCATTATTCAAATAATCTACATAATTTAAATTTGCTACAGCCTGAACAGCTGTACCATGAAGAAAGAGAGTCAAGAGCCAAACCCAGAGCTCATGCTCAATATCATATTGTCTACGTACCCTCTGAAAATAAGATTAAAACTATCAAAGTCATCCCCATCCCTGTACTGAGGAAAAAGTTTACTGACTTTTATGGCTTCTGGGGTCCAGTTATTCCCTTCCACATTACCTCCATGACCCTCTCAAAGGGTAAGAAGCTCCACTTAATGCCGGCACTGTCTATCATTTGCCTTGGCTTCTAAATGTCTCAGTCTCTCTGCTGATTGCATTTCAAGATGCATTCTCTCCTCAACCTCCTATCATTTGGCTTCCAGTTTACATTGGCTCCACTTCTCCTCAACCTCCAGGCATTGCTTTCTCTTCTCAGCCTCTAGGCATAGTCTCTCTAACTCCAGACAGATTCTCAGGTCCTCTGAAGAAAAGGTGGACTGTCCTGTCCTGGTAGGTTGCACATCACCAGCACCAAACTGGATATCCTCCAAATGGCTGGTCTGAGCTGTGGCTGCAACCAAGGCTGAAATCATTGCTTCCTTGACTAGGCTGACATGCACCAATCCTCTGGCTTCACACTCCTTAGCCAACTGGATCTTTGTCAGCTTGCTAAAATCTTCTGCTGAGATCATTGCCTGCTATCCCTGACTATCTAACTAAAAAAATAAATAAAACTGTGGTGGATTGAAATTCTGAATGTTTACCTTGTGGCTGTCAAGAGTGCGCACCTTAACGACTACTACCCACAGGCTACTGGAATCCAATTAAAATCCCACTACGCTGCCAACAATTAACTGTGATGTCCAGCCAACATCCCTTGGGATTGGCACCAATTAATGTGACGTTCCCCACTTAAAACCCGGATCCATAATTAAGGAGCCTCAATCCTCACTACTGACTCCAGTGTGGGAGTATCATGCAAAACACCAGAGCACAGAGTACACAAGAGTAAAATTCCCCAATTCCCCTTAAGAGCAGAACTATAGAATGGCTGGGTAAGAAGATTTACACTTCTGCCACCCTAGGTTTTAGGGCTATTAATTATCAGACCCATATTTCTAGGTATGTGTTGGCTCTTCTTTCTCAGGCCTGTCACCTTATCTCTGATTTTCCTGAGTCTGAGGGTAAAACTTCTGTTCTTCATTGCTAGGGACTTCCTGTCAAGTCATTCATTATTCTATTAAATGTGGTTGTGATATGACAGATGCCTCTTCTAGGGCTGCTGTTTTTGGTTCAGTTATGAGGAGATATTTTTGGCGTAGGCTCCAGCCTGTACTTGTTGATATTAAAGCTAAGTAGATGGATGCTCTCCTGGATTCTAAACTTTTGTTTGGGGAAGCTGCTGCTGGTTTGTTTTAGTCCTTTCAGGATAAGGGTAAGGCTTTACAGGAGCTTAAACATGTTTTTGTTTCTTCTGTGTCTAAATTTCAGAGAAACTATTCTGCTAAGCCTGCCTTTGTTTGTAGACATTCCCACCCTTTTACTAAAGGCAAGAAGAATGGCAAATGGGGTCCTCGTGCTAAGGCTACTCGGTTTTCAGGGTTTCTGATGTCTTCCTTTCCAGACTAACCAGGTGCTGTATGACTATCTGTCTCCTTCCAGCCACATTCCCCTTTCTCTTTGTCTTTCTTTTTCTCTTCCTGCTTGGCTTCAGATCACTCACGATTCTTGGGTTCTGTTGATCATTCGTCAGGGGTACTTCATGGTGTGGAAATCCCACCCTTCTTTTATAGGCATTCCTCAACCTCCTCACGAAAAGCTTCCCTTTTTTCCAGAGGTTCTTCAAACTCTCTTTACTCAAGGTACTATTCAAGAGGTGCCTGTGTCCCAAAGGGGGAAAGGGTTCTACTCCAGACTATTTCTAGTGCCAAGAAAAGAGGGCACTTGGAGACCTATTCTAGACCTCTCTCACCTAAACACTTTTTAACAGTGCCTTCCTTTTGGATGTTGTCTCTTTAGATTTTGTTTCCTCTCCCGCTCCCTCAGGCTTATATGGTGTCTCTGGATCTCAAGGAAGCTTATTTACATATTCCAATCCATCGTCTTTTCAGGATTTTTTTACATTTCTCAGTTTCTTCCTGGAATTTTCAGTTCTTTGCTTTGCCCTTTGGCCTTTCTACTGCCCCAATGGTGTTCACCAAATGCCTTGCTCCTGTGATTGCTTTTTACAAACTTCAAGGGATCCAAATATTTCTTCACTTAGATGATCTGTTGATTCAGGCATTCTTTTCAGAAATTCTTTTGCAAAATTTTCATTTTGCCATTTTCTTTCTTCAAACCCTGTGGTTCACAATAAATTTCATAAAGTCTTCTCTGACTCCTTCTCAGGATCATGTTTTTCCTTGGCTGCATGATTCAGTCAGTCCCTATGATTGCAACCCTCCAAAGGCCTTAACTCTCATTTCCTGCTTTCACACTCTTCTTCCTCGGTCTTCCATTATCACCAGGGAATTTCTAAGAGGTCTGGGTTTCGTGCCATCCACGATTCCGATGCTCCCTCTGGTGAAACTTCACATGAGAAAGTTTCAATGGTTTCGGAAAGACAGTGTGGCTTCAACATCCTCTAGACTTTGTAGTTCCTCTTCTTCCTTGTCTCAAACAGAAAATTCACAGGTGAATTTGATAGTTGTCTCTGAACCCAGGTATCCCTTTTCATCCCCCTCGTCCCTCACAGGAATTGTTCACAGACACTTCAAACTTGGGTTGGGGGGGGTGACTTTTGGCTCCCTAAAAGTACAGGGGGTGTGGTCACCTTGGTAGTGGAGGGAGCACATCAATAACAAAGAGATGAAAGCTCTTTTGCTGGCCTTTCAGGCCTTTCATTATCTTTTCTCTCCAGGACCTCTCAAGGACTTCACACACAGTACAACAGTGATGTGGTATATCAACAAACAGGGAGGAATGAGATCCTACCATCTTTGCCAGTTGGCACTTCTGGTATGGGATCTTGCTGTCAAGTATCAAGTGACTCTTCGGGTGGTTTATATTCCTTCTCATCAGAATATTATGGCAGACACTCTAAGGAGGTCCTTAACTCAGTCCCACAAATGGATGCTTCACAGGGATGTGTTTCTGGACATTATTTACCAGTGAGGTACTCCTCAAGTGAATCTTTTTGTCTCCACTGTGAACAAACAACTTTCTCTGTTTTGTGCCAGAGTCCCGGGTCCTCTGGTATGGAAGGTGGGCACCCTCTCATTCTCCTGGAAGGGGATGTTTCTTTATGCATATCCTCCCCTTCCTCTCATTCTGAAAGTCCTGTTCAAAATTCAACAGGATGCTCTCAAAATCTTGTTGCTGACTCCCTTTTGGCCACAACAGCACTGGTTCCCTCTACTTCTGCATCTAGCCATGGGCAATCATCGCAAGTTACCTCACAGGGTGAATCTAATCACACACGACAAGGGATCTTTCATCCATCCCCACCTGTCTATGCTTCAGCTGACATTGTGGGTGATAGGATTTTGATTCCTCATAGATGCCTTTTTTTATGAGGACATGCTGCAAGTCCTGCAGGAGGCCAGGATGCCTAGTGCTAGAAAATCCTACTTATCCAAAAGGAAGAGTTTTTCTATTTGGTGTCTGTCTCATAAGCTGAATCCACTTACTGTGGATACTCCTTGGGTTCTCTGTTATTTGTGTGAGCTGCTGAATGCTAGTTTGGCCTAATCTTCTATTAAGGCCCACTTCTCAGCCATCTCTGCTTGTCTGCCTTCATCTCCTCCTCTAGCTTCTAGGTGCAGCGTTAAATAATTTTTCAAAGGTGTCCTTAATATTAGACCTCCCAGGAAGCCTGTTCCACCTCCCTGTGATCTAAATTTTATTTTGGAGAAGTTGACTCGGGCTCCTTTTGAGCATGCTGTTTCAGCTTCCTTGTAACAATGTTCTTGGAAGACTGTTCTGTTGTTAGCTCTTCTCTTACTTCTGCCAGACAAGTGTTTTAGTTGTAGACCCTTATGGCTTTTCCTCCTTTTTAGATTTTTCATGAGGACAGGGTGTCCTTATACACTAATCCCTCTTTTATGCCTAAAGTGTTTAATGAGCTTTCTCTTAATCAGTCTATTAATCTGCCTACTCTTTTCTCCTCTCTGCAGCCTGCCAGTGAGAGGGTGCTACATACTTTGGATGTGCATAGGCAACTTGGAATTTATTTGGCTCAGACTAAGGCTATTCGGAAATCTTATCAGTTGTTTGTTTCTTTTCATTTTAGATCTTTGGGTCTAGCTGTATCCAAGCAAACTATTTCCTTTTGGATTTCAAAGGCTATTTCCTTTTGTTACACCATTCATGGCAAGAGCCTTCCTTCTTCAGTCAAGGCTCATTCTACTAGAGCGGTGGCTTGTTCCGGTGCTTTTTTCAAGGGCTTATATATTAATTTTATTCTTGAAGCAGCTACCTGGTCTTCTGTGCATGCATTACAAAGCACTACGAGTTGGATGGTATCTCTAGAGCTAGGGCCGGTTTTGCTAGTGCCATTCTCCATGGCTTCTTAGGGGACTCTCCTTCTTCTTCTCCTTACCCCTCTCAAGTTTCGTCTTGAGGTTTGGCACTCTCCCGAATGTTAATACTGCAGCAGTGAATGTAAGGACATAGTACAGTTGTGTAAAATCTTGCCATAATGGTAGATGTGCTTGCCTTCTCTGCTGCAGGATTCGCTCCCTCCCTCCATCCCCCTAATCCTTTCTTTCCTGGATGCACAGGTTACCTCTTGGGTGCCTTGGACTGGTGTTCCTACTGGAGCAATCAGTTCTGTTTATGGTAAGCCTAAACATCACCTTCATGCTATACGGTATGCAAAGAGCATTTGAGTAATGTTCAGCCATACCTTTAAATTCAACAGAAAGTCTTTGGTATACTGGGACATCTACTGTTATGGTAAGATGTCTTAAAAAAGAGTTAGGAACTGAAACCAAGCTTGCTAAAGCAAAATAAATAATTCTTAAAGCCAGTCAACTTTACTAAGTTTGGCTTTGGCTTTACCAAGACCAGATCATGCCTACTCAACCTGGTGGGCTTCTTTGAGAAGGTCACCAAGGCAGTGGGTGAGGGCAAAATGGTGCATACTGCCTACCTTTACCTGGCTAAGGCATTTAATACAATACTCCATTTGGGTATTGTAAACAAACTCATGGACATGGGTATAAACCCCTGGGTTATGTGCTGGATGGCCAGCTGGTTATCAGATAGGACCCAGGAAGTTAAGACAGAAGAGACCACACCACAAAGATGCCCATCACTACTGGAGCCCCTCAGGGCTTTGTGCTGGATCTGCTCCTTTTTAGACATCTACTTCTCAGAAGTCAAGGCCAGTGTTAGGGCCCACTGGTTGACCAAGTCTGTGGACAATTGTAAATTAGGAACAGTCATTTAATTCCCCCAAGACACTAACATCCTACAGAAAGGACTAACACAGAGAAATGATTGTGCCAAAACCACAGCTTAAAACTCAGTGCCAAGAAATGTATGGTAGTACCTTTTGGGAAGTCAGCCACCTTAGGAAATTATCTCAGTGATAGTACACCCCTAAGAGTAGAACCAGGAGTTGGTTATTTTGGGTACGCATGTGGAAAGTAACCTGGCTTTCAATCAACATGTGCCTAAAGAAGCAAGGAAATCATTCTATATTGCTCAACTTATAAGTAAGGGTATTTCATCTAGGTCCAAAGATGTCATCATTCTACTTTATTTGGCCCTCATTAGACCCATCGTTGAGTACAATGCCCCCTTCAGTATGTACCTGACCAGGCACATGCAACAGCTGAACATCCACAAAGTTTCAAAAAGAATACAGGGAGTAAACAGCTTGTCCTATGCAGATCCCCTCAAATGTCTGTCTTTATACTCCTATGTACTAATGAGAGGAAATCTATGCCTGGCATACAAGGTATCCTTGGATCCCATTCTGATGGACCTTTTGCATATCTGAAAAATGAAAAGCATCAGAATAACTAAATCTAGGGATTTAAACTTTGATTATGACATAAATAGGACATGTTGGAGGGACAGGTATGTGACTCAGAGAATTTACCTTCTCCGGAAGTTTCCCATGTATGTGAAGCAGGGCCCTTCCTTAACCCTGTTTAACAGAAACCTGGACCAGTGGATGGGAAAATGGAAATACACCCCAGGTCTAGCACCTATGTTTCTAATGAACAGAGACATCCTGTAAATCTTGGCCTAGCTTACATATACCCCTTAAAATTATCTGTAAGGCACATAAACTTATGGGTTACAGTTAGTATGCTAGGTTTATAAAGGCCCCAGTGGTCCTTAGTCTAGTATACATATATGAAACTATGAACCTGTAAATGGGTGAAGAACATATAGCTGGAGAACTTATATAACTTTACAGTCTCTCACAAGAAAAATTACCAAACCTATGGATGTCTTCCACTCCTGAAAAGGCCACCTCCTAGCCAAACAATTACTGACATATTTTGATAAGGCGCAGTTCAAAAAATTCACTTGGACAAACCATTTGTGTGAATAAAGAGTAGAGGAACCTCTGACCTTCCATGCAGGTGTGCCCCCCAGCAAGCACACAAGAGCATGTGCACACGCACACACACACACACACACACACACACACACACACACACACACACACACACACACACACACACACACACACACACACACATCTTAACTGAATTTAACCCACTCTGAAGTTGTAGCATGTCAAGGCAAGTTATATTTCCATAAGGGAGCCTTTTTGGGGACTACATAATTTAGCAAAGCAGATTTGGGGAATCATATTTTACCAGGTCACTCTTCAGTCATTTGCAGTTTTCTCTCATTAACCGCATCTGTGTGCTCTGTCGGAGAATATGTAAAAACTCTTAATTAACATGAATAATTAAACAGATACTTATTACTTCTTTAAATCAATATTTAATGAATGAATAGTAATGAAAAATTCTAGATCATAGTAAGAATTTTTCAGACTGTTAATGCAATGAATGACAGCATAGAAGATACCAGTTTGCATATCAGTGTCTATACTCAAACTTGTACAGCACCACCATCTGTTTTTGTTTTAAAGGAGTTAATCACTAGGATGTTGAGAAGAAACAAGCCAGAAAAAACCTGCATTGCACATGCACTTCTAACGCACTACTAGAACTGAAGAAATTCCAGTATTAGCTAATAAAAGGCAATACTCTTATAAGAATAATAGATCTCAATCAGTATATCTCTCTCTTGAGCTCTCTCATTCACTCTCTGTTTTATTCTCTCTCTCTTTCACACACACACACACACACACACACACACACACACACACACACACACACACACACACACACACCCATACACAGACATGTGAAGCACTTACATAAGCCAGAAATAATTGGTTTTGCACCAAATTAAGTCAAAACTGTGAAAAAACATCAGTAAGAAATCTACAGATTCTCACTTAGTGAGATGCTTCCTTACTAAAGGTATAAACAAATCATAAAGTGTTTTAAAAAAGATTAATAAAACAGGAGACAGAGAAGAAAGAAATAGTGAGTGGAGAGTAATGCTCTACAATGCCTGAAGCTTTAAAAAAATGAGTCAAATGCATACTGTAGTAACACAAAGGGAGGTGGGCATATGTATCACAGACATAGCAAAAGCATGAGGTGCACTGGCGAGAAAATAGGATGCCATGACAAATGGAGTCAACATATACAGAAGGCATAGGAAGAAAAAGGAGAAGAGGGTAGCAATGTGCACTAAGAGTGAAATTAAAGTGACTGAAGAAGAGGCTGAAGATGATGAAGAAAAGGAAGGGTCCACTGAAATTCGGTTTTGAGACTAGACAATCCACTTTAGTGGATGGAAAATGAAGAGGAAAGTATAAGCCAAGGGAGATCTAATCCACCAGAAGTGAAGTGGGAAATGTTCACATATAAGATGAGTAGTAAAACAAATTAAGTAGAAATTCTGATGGAAGCTGAATTCATGCAAGAAAGTCAGGAACCCCAACAAGGAAGATTGTCATGGGCTTAGTGCTAACCAATATGGATGGTGTAAGAGGGCTATATGTGTCCCACACCCTAGTCAGTAGTGATCATGCCATGGTGTATATCAATGTCCTTACAGCAGTACTAGAATGTGTCACAAAAAAGGTATCTGGAGCTACAGAAAAGTAACTTCAGTATCCTGGAAACACAATGTGCAATAGTTCAGAAAGATGGCAAGAAGCAAGAAAAATAGAAAAGTTGTGGGATGAATTAAGGTGGGAATGAGAAAGGAAATTAAGTTCTATATCAGTGTGGAAACAAAAAATAAGTGAAAGAAGGGCAGGCAACTGCTTTGGCTAAATAGAGAAGAATGAAGGATGTTCACTGAAAAGAGGAAAGGTATATAGGAGGATGGGATGATAAAGTGAAAATGAAAAGGTCTATTAACGCACCACAAAAAAAAATGCCAAGAAGCACACTAATCAGGTTAAGGTAGCCCTAGAGAAACACATAGTCGGGGGATAGTGAGAATATTGCATGACAGGGAAAGGGAAAAAGCTGTTAATGCTTCACTTATGGCCAAAACACTAAATGGTTTCTTGGTCTTCTATATTTGTAAAAAAGTACCAGACATTGAAGGGATTGAAGGATCAGTTATATATGGGGTATAGTACATAGACTGCAACAGGGCTTCAGAGGAGATACAGAAGGAACTTAAGTTTCCTTGTACAAAGGTAAATGTAGAAAACAACCAGACAATGGAAAGGCTGTGGAATATTTAGTGATGCAAGTTGCTGAATTTTCTGATTACTAGGTCCTTTGCTGATGCCAGCATCAGATCCACATGATAAATGTCTTGCCAGTCTAGCATGATTCGGCTGTATGACTGGATCACCATTAAGGTGATTAAGGAGAGACAAGTAGATCTGATGTCATCAACAAGGCCTCTGACACTGTACCATGCAGACTGGAGAAAATATTAAAGGGTAGGGAGGGCCTCAAAACAGAAAAATTGGATGAAAACTACCTGGCTGGCTAACTGGAACTCGCTGGTAATTATTGGGAAGCAACTTTCAGGAGAAATACCAGTAGGAACTGGGGCACCCACAGGGTCCATTTATGGGACTGACCGAGTTTACTACAGTAAGAGCAAGATGAAGTCACACATTGATGACATCAAGCTTGATGCAATGATCAAAGACTGAGGGCCAGTCTCCTCTAAGGCTGTAGTGTATATGAGACGGGGATCACTGATTCAGGAGTCCCAGTCAATGTAAAGCAACCAATGCTCTGTAATGGATTTATAATACAAGCAGAAAAAGAAGACCAGTTAAAATTAAAATCATATGATTCTGCTTGTAGCATTTATTCAAGTTTTCTGCTTTACCAGACACAGCAATGGTAGTATTTTATGTGTTAATTGTTTCAGTACTGAGGAATTTATTGTTTGAGTTAAAACACAAGCATATCGTGTAGGTATAGGCAAAAAGCCTGATAAATAAATCAGAGGACACAAGTGTGTGATCATTTTATAGTGAAATCATGGAGATATATTAAAATTTCCCCCATAGTTCTGTGCTAGATCTTTATTTATTCTCAGCTTACTCTACTGTTCTCAGGATGTGCTCCATCCTAGGTACTGGTTACATAGACAATGTAGCTTCTCTTTTGCTAGGAGATAACTTGACAACAATCATCTTTCATATGCAAGGAAAGGATTACTTTTCTTAAGGCATGTAGTCATGGTGTGAGTGAGTTTTGGAAACTGTCTCACAATTATAGAGAACAGTCTAGTCAAAAGATGGGAAATAATATTCTATTGATATGCTAAAACTCTTGGAAAAAAATAAACTTGTTCAGTTATTTTAAGGAGGTCTGCTCAATGGAGGTCATCACTAAAACCTGGTAAGGATTGTGACTACTACAATCACAACCTGGTTCCTCTGTATTCTGTTGTTGACAGAATGGTTTGTTCTGACAGAATTGGTGGTACAGTTAAGACACAACAACAACAACAACTTTGCAGGCTATTAATAACATAACTGCAACAGAACTTCATACTAAAATCATCTGCACTGCATTTACCGTAACACATCTCGGATGGAATTAATATGCACAGCTGGAAATCATACAGCTAGCATATACATGACATCAAATTGTTTTGAACAATTAAACAGACTGATAGAATTTTTGATAATCCAAATAAGGTTTTGATCTGAACTTGTTTCACGCAGACTGGAACACAACTGATAATTTAGTTGCTTACAACACTGCTTCATTACTTTCCTGTCTGACGAAAGCTTTAAACAAATTACTTATCCCCTAAAAGAGAATTACCATTCTGGTTACATTTTGTATAAGTCTTGAAATTTGCCTTGCTGTATGTGTCATTCTGCCGCCTCTCAAATTTACTGATCACAGTAGGTGAAAATACTTATTGCTGAATATGTTAAGGGTTTTCAATTTAGGCTAACATGTAATATCAAGAAAAATAAAAGTATTTTTCTAAATATGTATGATCTGCAAAAGGGAAAAAAGCCATGATCCCCTTTGTTTTTTTTTTAAAGAATAGTGTCAAAGTTGTCAAAGCAGAAGACAGTGTATGTTAGGAAACAAACGTGTGGTGTGAATATTAAAGGGAATTATTTTCTACAAAATATGTGAGGGTATCTGTGGCTGAAGATATTTTCTTGATATTGGACAGTAGCTAATAAAAGTACATATGATTCGCCAGTGAGAAAATGTCAGGATACCTTGTGATTCTGGGTAAGTATATAAGTATGTAAAAAAAAAAATATTACCACCTGCAATTTAAACAACAGGAGTCATAATTTTACAAAGGATACTCTTGCAGTTACTTAAATCTCTCAATGTCAATAAGGCTTCACTACTGACTTCATCAATGGAATGAGAAATAGTAGTTATCTGGCCAGTCTGTAAGAACAAAGGGAAGTTAAGCGTCAGGTGCATCAGGTGCATCACTTTGCTTTCATGTACCGGAAAGATCATAGAATGAGTGATTGTCGAATTTCTGCAAAATGTAGTACCAACACTATTGTCAAGCGTTTAAAACCAGGAACCAACAGAGAATAAAATGTTCAGTGGGGCACAGTAAAAATAGGAAAACCCTGGAAAGCACGTAATGCTAAAAACTTTAATAAATGATTAAGCACTTTTATCCTCTACATATATGCCCCCCCCCCCCCCAGCGTTTCCTGCAAAATTTACTTTTTGAGTTAGTTCACAATAATATCATTTAACACACTTACTTAAAAAAAGAGATCTGAAGTTAACTGCAGTTTCATTTTTGCAGTAACATGCTTCATACCCTTTAATCTACATGTTGATTTGAAATGTATTAACATTTCTAACACTTTTGAATGCATTTACCATAAGCTCCTAACTGGAAAATTTTTAAACTTAGTTTCTCGATTACATTGGTTGACTAGATAACCCAGTTCAGAATGATATGTGGATAGAACTGAAACTGGCTTCTATTCAATGAAGAAGTTCCACTGGGTCCGTCCTTATCCTTATCTGTTTTAACAGCAGGATGTCATATCAGAGTCCATACTTAGTCCATATAGTTTATTTTATGTCAGACAGGTTCATAGGTTCGTAGGTGTGTACTAGGCTAATGGCCCTGGAGCCTTTAGAAGCCTAGCCCATAGGATTACCCTGGCATCGTGCCACCCGACCTTAGTTCCTAGTGCCTCTGTCAAGTAGAGCCACTGGAGTGATCCCCGGGGTGAAGTTTCTATTTCCCATCCACTCATCAGCATTTCTCTTGAAGAGGTCCTGTGAGGTGCTCTGCTTGACATGTATGGGAAGTCTATTCCATAGCATGGGCAGTCTCTGGGTTATGAACCTGTCCCTCCAGCATGTTCTGATTGTGGTAATGAGGTTGAGGTCTCAGGAGCATGTGGTGCAGAGGGATTGGGATTTCTTTAGATGTAGTATTTCTAACAGAGCTGGGTCAGACATGGCTTTGTAAGTCAAGCAGAGGTCACCTCTAAGTACACGATATGAGACAGAGAATAGTTGGAGTTTCTTGAGTCTTTCCATATAGGACAAGTGTTTAAGGCCTAGGATCCTCTTTGCGAGGTACTTTTGAGGCCTCTCCACTTGTTGCAGGTGTCTAGTGAGGTACATGCCAAATGGGGCATTGTACTCAATGATTGGCCTAATGAGGGAAGAGTAGAGGGAGATAATTACCTCTTTCTTCCCGGATGCAAAACCCTTAGTAATGAGATGTGTCATATAGAAAGACTTTCTGACCACAGTGGCAATGTGGTGGTCAAAACAGAGGTTGCTGTCAACCTGTGTTCCTAGATCTTGACGTGGTAATTCAAGGGAGCTGTGTTTTCCCAAGAGGAGTGACAACATATTTTTTGGCATTGAGCTTAAGGCCATGGTTTTGACACCAGTCCTTTGTCTCATTGAGGTCTTTCTGTAGGATGTCAACATCACTTGGGGTGTTAATAATAGCTCCCAACTTGCAATCGTCTGCAAACTTTGTCAGCCAGAGTCCCTTTGTGTTGGCCTGGACTTCAGAGAAGTAGATGCCAAACAGGAGAGGATCCAGGACCAAACCCTGTGGAACTCCACTCATGACTGGTCGAAAGTCTGACTTGGAGTTAGCTACTTTCACACTGTGGGTTCTATCTGTGAGCCATTTTGCAACCCACCTAGTGATATAGGGGTTGATGCCTAGCTTAGTGAGTTGTTCTATGATTCCTGAGTGGGGAATGGTATCAAAGGCCTTGGCCAGATCAAGGTAGGCTGTATAAACCACCTTGCCTTCATACACAGCTCTGGTGAATGACTCAAAGAAGTCGACCAAGTTGAGCAGGCATGATCTACCCTTCACAAAAACAAACTGTGTAGGATCCAGAGTGTGGAGATTCCCTATATCCTTGTTTATTAGGTCCATGATGATATGTTCCATAGCTTTGTATATCAGACTTGTCAGGCTAATGGGGCGATAGTTCCCAGGGTCTGTAGTCACTCCTCCCTTCTGGAGAGGGATGACAGTAGCAGTGCGCCATTCGGTAGGGACAAAGCCTGAGGTGAGGCTGTGATTGAACAGGACACACAGGTGAGGTGCCAGTTCACGCTGTAGTTCATGTAGAACACAGCAAGGGATATTGTCAGGTCCCATAGAAGCTGTATTCTTGGCCTTGGACAGTGCTGTTTTAACCTGTGCAGCAGTAATACTGGGTGCCTGGCAATCCACTGGTATTGTGATTGGTTCTTTGGGGGGGGGGGGGGGTAAAGTTGGCACTAAATCTGTCAGCCAGTATATTGGCAATATCTGTTGGCTTGATATAGGAGGCACCATTGTGCAGTAGCTCAGAGCAAATCTGGGTATTGCCATGGAGATTCTTTACATAACTATAGAAGACCTTGTGGATGTTTTTACTATCTGCTACAATTCTGTTATAATAGTTAGCTTTAGAGGATTTGATGAGGGATCTCAACCTTTTGTTGAGGCTGATAAGGGAGTTTTTCCAGTCTTGAGACTTCACCTTATTCTGCATCAGTTCCCTCCTTCTGTTGTAGAGTTTGTTTATGGCAGGGGACCACCAGATTGGGTTCCTTTTTTTTGAGGAGAGCATCTTGGTTCTATTGGGTATGGTGAGATCCATGCATTTGTTTACGTGTTTGTACAGTGCATTGGTGTATGATTCAGCGGTCATGCAACTATTCTCCATTTGCATGGGTGCCATGAAGTTAGCCACCTCTGTTTTTAGGAGCCCAAAGATAGCTTAGGAGACATTTTTCATGGTGGATACCTTTGTGTGTGGAGGTGGAGGGGTGGGAGGGATGTGGATTTCCAAGGTGATTAGTTTGTGGTCGGATCTAACCAGGGAGGAGTTGACTACTGGTGTAGAGCAATGGTCGCCCATGTTAGTAATGACCAGGTCAAGGATGTTGCTACCTTCAGTGGAGGTAAGAACGAGCTGAACCAGGGCATTGGAATTAATGAATTCCAGAAAGCATTGGGCAAGAGTATTGGTACATGAGTAGTTTTCCCAGTTTATGGAGGGGTAGTTGAAGTCACCTGATATGAGAGTGTTAGGTTGGACCCCAATATTCTCCAGGGTGCTTAGGAATGTGCAGTGTGAGTCTTGGGACATGGTTGGGGACCTATAGTAGGCTATGACCTGAATCGCTGTCTTACCCAATGTTAGCTGCACCTGAAGTATCTCAGATGCATTATGTTGGGCTACCAGTCTGGAGGTGTGCGCATCCTTTATGAATATGGAAACACCACCTCCTATGGAGCTTCGGTCCAAGTTCTGGGGCTGAAAGGTGTGGAATGAGTTATAGCCTGGTAGTGCAGGGGTGCTTTCTGCTGCCTTGAACCAGGTCTCTGTTACAGTACAAATGTCAATGTTCTCCATTTTAAGGAGTGCTACTAGCAAGTGCATTTTGAGATTTAGACTTCTAGCATTGAGCAGCATGACCCTCAGATTGCATTTGTTTGTAGCTGTTGCGGTGGTAATTTGGTCTTTGGCACACAGCCTAAAAAAGGCATTATAGGGGTGGCAAGACCCTTGGCCAGAATTCAGAAGCCCAGGGGTGACAGATGCAGGCCCTCTGTGGCAAAGCATTGAGGTCTGTCAATCATGTCATCCCAGGCAGACAGATACTGGATCCGCTTAGAATGACACCAGAAACTTAGCCAATTGTTGAAATCAATAATTTACTGTTTGTACTGTGGTATCATTCTGGGTGATGGTAGGATGCTGCATAGCTTGCACGATGACCATGTTTTCCAAACCACTTATGCTGATGATGGTAAAATTGTTTTGGTTATTATATGTGCTAGCAAGGCTGTATATTTTCAATGGAGCTTAGTTAAATTTCATTCATGGGCCTGAGTTAAGAGCCATAGTTTGAATAGCAGTAAATATAACCATATGTCTTTGGAGAGGTGCTGAGCGAGCACAGTCTGCAGCACCCAGCATAGTGAACGTGTTAATAACTTTAAAGATTCAATTGCAACTATAGACATTTTTGTCCTTCAAATGACATTTTAGAAACATTTGCAGTACTAGTTACCTTTAAGTTGTACATTTGTATTTTTTTAAATGCAGGAAGGCTGAAAATTTGGCAAGAATGTTCACTAATTTAGTGAGATCTAAATTTGTGTTCAGTACCATTCTATGGTCTCCCAGTCAAAAAGCCACAGTTACTAAGTTTTTGCTTCACACATAGGAGTGGTGTCAGTCACTATACTAACTCTGAGATCATACAACAGTGGACAAAAAGGATAGATTATTTTACCCTACTGTCTCCCAATCTTAGCAATGCATTGACAGTATTATTCAGTAGCAATGTAAGTGAAAGGTATGATTTCTCCATTCCTCTTCATTTACGCTACTACTTTGACTGTCTTCTGATGGAAAGCACCATTAATTTAATTTTTTTTATTTTAAAACACATTACATACCAATGAATTACATTCTGACAAACTGCAGGGGTCTCAAAATAAATCCACCACTTGGTTCTCTGAGACAGACTGGTTGGAAACTGAAATAAGTTATCCTCAGATATGAGGAATAGTTTATAATACTCAATGTTTATGTCCTTGTCTGAATATGAATATTTGAATATATTATGCAATTCAGAGGTATTCTATAAACATAAACTGAGTATGTGAATGAGGTATCATCATTTTTTTGGGAAGCTGACAATAAGTAATACAGCAAGAGTTAAATTAGATCATTTCCATAGCTTCATAGGTTCATAAGTATAGACTAGGCTAGCCACCCTTGAATATGACTTTAAGCCTAGCCAAGTTCTCTTTTGCTGCCACCTTTAGCAGTTAAGAGTTTTGTTTGTGTTCCTCACAGTTTGCAGTCATTGGTGTATCTGAGTTCTCCAGAGCCTAGTTCTTACTTGTGGGACACCATTTGCAACCCTCACTGAATGGACAGAAACATCTCATGTGGACTTGATGCTTCCTGTTCTTCTTTACTTGCTTTTTATCAATTGAACTAGAATGTTCTCAGATTTATTTCATGCCCAACCTATTCACCTTCTTAAATACCAAACATCTAACCTTTCAGTTTACTTTGACATAAACTGTAATAAAATCATAAACTTTGTAAAAAGAACTATCTAATCCCAATCCGCTCTTCTCTAAAAATCATTATTCATGGTAATATTCTTCCTAACCTTGGCCCTTCAGCCTCATCCATTCCACCCTCCTCTGCCCCTAACCCCTGTACAACACCTACAAAACTACTCCTTACTTCCATTAACATGTATAGTGTTCTAAACAAAATTACACACCTACAAGCATTTCTTTAATACTCCTCGGATATTACTGTCATTACCAAAACATGGCTAAAATGCAGTATAAAAAATTCTGAAATTCTGTCCCCTGGCTGCAATATAATTCAATGTGACAGACTACACAATAAAGGGGGAGGCATTGCAGTTGTATACAATAACTGTCTAACTTTCTCACCCTTTAAAAGTAATATACCAACCTTCCAAAATGCATAACTTCTTATTTCTCTTCTCAATGTTAATAACAAAAGAAGCTATGTATAGTTGCCCTCTACATACCACTAGGTAATAATATTAACTTATAAGAAGAAATTATTTGCTAGATGACTACAAATGTTACTACTGAAACCATTAGGTGATGTTAATGACTGGTTATCTGTGACATCTAACAACCCACCTACTAGTCTTAATTTGCATGGGTTCAAACAGCTAATCTCTTCTCCTACTCACCTCAAAAAATTGAATCATAAAAATTATATCCTCAACTAGATACTTGTCTCCGACCCAGCAAGTATGCTATTTCAGGGGTAATACCTGATTCCCTTAGTGACCATCATCCTATATTTGCAAATATGGAAATCACCCACCAGTTAAGAAAACAAATATAGAACTATTTCAAATCTTTCTAACTTTCATTTTGACACGGTCAATAATTTACTAAAATTCTTTAACTGGTCTCTCCTCAAAACCCTACCCCTAGACAAAACTGATAAAATCAGCAATATACTCATGAATAGTTTAAATATCCTTGCCAATACCAGAAATAAAATAATAAAAACTACTCAACCCCCCCCCCCTCCCGGCTGACTCATTCAACTAGAATATCCATGCAAAAATGTGACAAAGCATAGAAACAATGGCACAAAGATAGAACTGCTCAAACTCTACATGTAAACAAAGACTTGTATAATTTACCAAGAAGCAAATTTACCAAGGCCAAAAATTTTTACACAGACCCATAAGATAAAAAAAAAATCCAAAGAAATTCTGGAGCTTGGGTAAGAAAATTCTTCAACCTGACTCTCCTTCCTCAGCAAACCTGTATCCTAACTTATCCCCTCAGAAACAGCTATCACATTCAGCACTTTCTTAACTGGCATCACAGCCTGTCTTAGCTCCAACTCTCTCCAGCCAGTTAGTCAACCAAAAAACACTACTAGCCCTGACATCACTGCCTTTAATCTCCAAGCTGTCTCCACATCATACGTTACACAGCTACAAAAAATACTGAAACCTTGTTCTCCTTCTGCTGTTGATCTCCCTGCTGAGTATTTTAAGCTCACTGCAGACTCTATCATATACCCAGTCTCAGTTCTCATCAACAGATCTATTCAAAACTCCCTTGTCCCTGCTCTTTTGAAAAAAATTCTTTATTATTCCCCTCCATAAAGGAGGTAACTTCTTAAATTTCTTACTTTAGGCCAATTGCAATCCTGCCCCCCACCCCCTCCTAAGATCCTGAAAAAATGCATTCATAAGCAACTCCAACATTGCGTTTTACAAAATGTTCTCTTAACCTCAACACAACATAGTTTCTGACCGGGCCATAGCACCACTACAGCTCTCCTGAACTTTTCTGGCACAATTAATAAGGCTGAAGACAAAGGAAAGTTTCTCTCTTCTTTTTTTTTCTGGATCTCTGAAAAGGCTTTGACACAGTTTCACATGCTTCTATGATTCCTTAATTTTAATCAGCTATCTGACAGATATCAATCTGTCAAATGGCTGTCTTCCCTCTTTCCTATTAGCCTAGTTCAAACACGTATTCCTCAATGCTCTATCCTCAGTCCACTGCTCTTTAACATTTTCATCAATAACATAAGTACCTCCTCTTAGCAAGTTTGCCTTATTCAGTATGCAGGTGACTCAGCTCTCATACGCATATCTGACAACCCACTACAACTACAATCCATGACACAAAATGCCTTCACCTAAGTTGAACTGTGGTTATATCAAAAATAACTTTTACTTATTCCCAAAAAGACTAAACTACTATTTTTCCTAAGTCACATGCCAATGCTAAAAGTAATTTCCTTGTTACCCTTATAAACAATACAGCTATTGAAGTAGTTACCTATAGCAAATTGCTTAAAGTCACCATAGATGACAACTTCAAGTTTGATCTTCACATACAAAACTGCATAAAAAGTATCATCAAAAACTAGGTCTGCTGTACAGAGAAAAAATCCTTACTCCTTCTAGTAGAATCACCCTAACTAGCTGTTATCTTTCCCCCTCTTCTCTATGGTTCACCTGTTTTGACTAACATCCAGATCTCTCTTCAATCAGAAATGGAGAAATGCTATAATAAGATGGCTAACTTTTCAGCTAATCTGCCACATAAAGCTCATCACTGCTCTGTATTATGTGTTCTCAGCCAGTTAGAACTCCCATATCAACTAGCCCATACCCAACTTCTTCTAACCATAAAATACTATATAACCCCTCAACCTGCCATTCTATCCTCTCAATACTACATCACTAGCTCCCAAATAGCCCCCTGTGGTCTCAAGACAAAAACCTGCTTGAAATCTATAAACTAAAAAAAGTATGGGACAAAGTCTATACTCGCACTGCATAACCAAACTATGGAACTTTATCTCAAATTAGATCAGAGTTATATCTAGCCTCCATGTATTTAAGTCCTGTCTCAAAGAATTTCTCACTAACTCATGGCTATGTCATGCACCTCACCTGTACAATCTATATCAACAAATACTTCATATTCTTACTAACAGCTCATCATACTAGCTGTCTGTACCTTTCAACCTTTCAAGACCTGTCCTCTCCCCATTCTTAGGAGGGACTTGTATCTTTTTTCTTTTGACAATTTTTTGATTTCCTAACATAATAGACTATACTTCTAATACTTTTGTATAAGCTGATTGCCATATTTGTCATTTTTTTTTTATTATTACATTACTGGTGTCTTGTCATGCTTTATTGTATCTTATGCATTCCACTGTCAAACTGTATGCATAAACACTTTTTTTTTAATCGCATCTATGCTACTGTTTTATTTAATGTTATTTAACGCTCTGGAGCTTTTCTTCCCAGGCCTCTGGTGACAATGGGTATTTATTACCTCTTCAGATTTTCATGGTAAACAAATGTCAATAAATAAATAAATATATGTGGATTTAAATTTAATCTACTTAATCTGACATCTCTCGCCCTTATGTGACTAATGTTAAATGCAAGCAGTATGCAAAATCAGAAACAGAAAAGTTAAGATAAAAGTAGTTTCTGTGCTTTATGTAATCCTGACTTGTTTTGATGGTTAGAGCAATTTCTCACAAATAAGTAGTAGTATTTTTTCTGATGTTTGTTAATTTTTTGTGATTTCACCACGTAGGCTTTACTTTCTTACTGTTATGTACTCGTGATGACAAAAGTTAATTATGTCGTATAATCTGTTTATAGTATCTTGAGCAGATTTAGTAGAGCAACCAAGGACAGTATTCCAGTCTGTCTTTCATAAGCACATAATTTATTGAATAATTATTTTGAATAGTTAAGTCTTGAAAGGATAGATTATTTACTTCTGAATTTTATTTTATTTTTAGGTTAAGCTTTATGATATTGTCATTATGGAGAATATATTAATAGGCAGGCAGCAGGAATATCCCAGGTTTCTTAATGTGATAGCTGAGATATTGCCACTCCAGTGTGGATTCATTCGCCTTGTTCCAAATTGTTTTAATTAACATATTATGCTAATTAGTTTACCAGCTATTGCTTGAGTACTTAAAATCCAGCTTACTGTATGTATTTTCAATATTTGGTCATGATGGGAATGGAGTTACATATATTTCATGGCAGATTCAGTTCTTTTCTTAACATCAGGCAACAGACCGAGAAATAAACAGAAAGAATTGCAGGTTGCATTATAGAATATGCATTTAAATGTGACTTAAATCCAATGTACATGGTCAGTTGAACCGTTCCATATAGTCTATACTTTACAGAGAACGTCATGTTGTGTAACAAACATGGCTCAATCCCTCAACTATTTGTGCATCTGTTTAAATTTATTAGATATTTGGCAGTGTCCTTTTCACTTTGCAATCCACTGAGCAGGAGGATACAGCACTGATAACTTCTGTATGGGTTTTTGGCCTCCTTTCTGACTAGCATTAGCATCAGGAAAGAGTGTTTAGAAAACTAGATATTTATTTGTACTAGTCACACAAACTGCTTTATGCTAACTACATGGAGCACTGACCATGGAAACCTAGATTTAGATGGAATAGCAGTGTACTGGCTTTCTTAATACAGCTAGGGTAAGATATTTGAGGTCCTCAACACATCTACTTCCAACTAAAGATAAGAAGAAAATAAAATGCTTTATAGAATTAATTGTAACATATCTGAGAACCACTGAAGCAAATAGTCTAGAAAACTAAGGATTTAGGAAAGAGATTTTGTGAAAAAGCATTCTTATAGCCTTTTTTGTCTGTTACCTATTTCTTCTGAAGTAGTGGATATAGTTTACCATATTTGGTAAATTTTCATTGTGGCAAATGGCTTGTAAATAAGCAGAAATGTGTATGGAGGACATACAAAGTCAGTAATTGCAATAAGAAGAAACTGTATGCTATGCTAGAGGGCTGTAACTGCACTGAGATTATTAAATCATTTGTTTGATGTCTGTCAGGTATTCAGGTATAGTCTCTATTAGAGCTGATCTCTGCATGATGCGGGCCTCAATGACCTCCTGAGGTTAGTATGGTGGTAGTCTTCCCATGCAAGTAGAAAAAATTTCCATCAATGTCATTCTAGACTCCTTTGATGTTGTGTGAACTACAAGGGTTTCAAACCTATATTGAACAGTAGGGATAATATCTAGGTTGCATCCATTCTTCTTGGTGTTCTTTCATAGGTTACATTAGAAGGCGCTGCATCAAAGTAGGCACTGATACATTAAATCCTGGGCTGAATCTAATTTCCCATGTTCATTATTGGGTAGATATGGCTGCTCATTTACACACTTAGCTGCTATCCTGGAGTTTCCTGAAACAGCAATGAGTATAGATTACCTTATAGAGCCTTGAAAAAGTTAACAGAACACATTAATCTCCTGAGCTTAGATAAGAGCTCCAGTCTTAATAAGCATCTCCAAGCATCTACATAGATACCTGGTGATCACTTCTGGTGCATGTAAGAATGCACAATCATCAGCATAAAAGAGGTCAATAGGAAATGCCTTAGAAACTCTAATTCTTGGATAAAATTGGCAAACTTGGATGACCCTTTTATCATTCCATATAAATATCAATGAGAATATAATCTTTAGATAGGATCAAAACTGTTGCTAGAAAAATGCTAAACAAGATTTGGTTCACTTTCATTTAAACTATCCCTTACAAAGGACAGATTGACCTCACCCTTGAAATAATGTCATTGTCTTACTGCTGCCAGAGATAAAATTACCCAGAGGAAAAAATGAGTTTAGTCCCCTTTTGCCCTTCCCATCCTTCACATATCTTTCTGAAACAGCTATCTATAATCAGGCCCTACAAAATCCACAGAAATACAACCGCCTTTCAAGAAATAAACATGGTTTCACCCTAGGAAGAAATACACTCACAGCAATTTTAACTCTCACAGTCCAGATCCTCACATCCAAGTTGTCAGGTCACCTCACAGCTGTCCTTTTGTTGATCTCACTAAAGCTTTCTGTCTGGGCAACCATATTCTGTTAGTCAACTGTCTTCAGTTCATCATTTTCATCCTTTCTGCAGTTAACTGGTTCAATAGTTATCTTTCAAACAAATACTTTGTGCCTGAATCAGAACTACCCTCATGGCCAAAGCACCTATTCTTATTACAGTACCAAACGGGACAGCAGTTAACCCACGTTTCTGTCATCATTAATTCACTAACCTCAGATCCATATTTATCTAACAATTACTCAGGCAAACCATCTTCCAAAATCATCATTTCTTAAAGAACTGAGCTACTGAGTGATCTCAAATATTTCAATTGTCAACTGAATTGCAGATAAATGCTCCTCAACTAGAACTAAGCAAAAGTAAACATCATTTGCAGTAATACTATACTATGCTCTACTGAAATCCCTCTCCCCTTCCTATCCTGCCTAAAGAGTCCCATAGAAACTATATTTTCATATAAGCTTCTATGTATCTATATATCTATGAATCTATGCATCTACCGGGACCCTTCTTTCACAAAAGTCACAAAATACACAAGTAACATATTCCTGCTCCAAAACTCTGACATGAACTACCTTCAAAAGTCAGAACCAATGAAACCCCAGTGAGGTCTACTACAGACTAAAAGCTATACTTAAGGATATATATATATATATATATATATATATATATATATATATATATATATATATATATATATATATATATATTTCACACACTTAGCAACAACATAAGGAAAGGTAGTTGTTTGTCCAAGAGACACCATACCTATAAGGTAGGGATATTTGCTCTAGGCAGAAAAAATGTCAGCAATGGTGCTCCACAGACCTCTGTCCTGTGTCCCTTCCACTTTGACATATACTCCTCTGACATGAAAGCTGTTATGGCTAACCAAGTTTGCTGATGATTGCAAAGTGAAAGCAGTTATCAAATCCCGTTGTTTTACTCAAACTCTCCAGGACGGTTTGGACCATACAACTGTTTTGTGAATCAATCATGGCATTCCTTTAATAGCAAGCAATACAGCACAGTTTCTTTCAGTAACTCTTGCATCACTACTGCATGTAGTATAGGTGACATTCCACTTAAATCTGATCCTGTCATCAGACATGGGTACCTATGCTGATAGCAAATTATCCTTTGACCATCACATCTCTGTTATGGTTACAAAACCTAATAACTTGCATAATGTATCTTATGTGTTACCTCCTGGAGATCCAAACAATTATGTACTCCCACTTTATTTCTTCTTTATTTTGTCGATCATTGAATATAATGCCCCTTCAGCATGTGCCTCTAAAAGATATGACATTGCTTCTCAGCGGTATCCTTGGCATTAAACTTTGGTAAGAATATGTGAATCTCATTATTTCTGACAGTTTATTCTTAACTCAGTCATCACTTCAGTGAAATACTGTTGATAACAATATACACTTCTACATCTCCCCAGCTTGAACATAATCTGTATATGATCATATCCTATGCAAACTTTATAATCTTGCTGATGTACACAGCCATTTATTAATGTACCTTGTTACTACTCAGGTCTATATTATAACACCGAACATTTGAAATGTCGGGAGTTCTAATATCGACCCGTTTTCATCGAAGTAACAGGAAACCGAATTCTTTCCTAGGGAAAGAATTTGGTTGTCCGTTTCTGTTGCTTCTGTATTTTCAGCGCTCTGGTGGAAAGTTACGGGTCGGGTTCAGGTAAGTGTGTGATTGTGTGAACATGTGGGTTAGGATGGGTTAGGTGAGTTAGGGTTAGGGCACGGGTCAGGTAAGTGTGCGATTGTGTGGACGTGTGGGTTAGGGTGGGTTAGGTGAGTTAGGGTTAGGGCGCGGGTGGGGTGACTGTGTGATAGTGACGGACCTTAGGGTTAGGGTTTGGGTTAAGGTAAGTGGATAGTTAGTGGTGTTTATATAGTTTAGTGTAGGGTTAAGTGTTAGAGTTTAGGTGTATGTGTGTGGATTGCTGTTTGTTTGGTGTGCTTGTGTTGTGTGTGTGTGTTTTGGAACAGCAAATTTTTTTTCCTAGGAAAAAATTCGCTGTTCCGAATGTTCGATGTTTTTTTTTTTCGATTGCTAGGGTTCGATATTAGAACACTCGACATTTTGAATGTTTGGTGTTCTAATATAGACCCTACTACTCTACGCATTTCTTTGTTTTGTTGTGCCTCCTTAATAGTCATGCTTTTTATTTACAACTATATATAGCCATGTACAAAATGTCTTCCTTTGTAAGCTGTTCTATTTTTGACACTTTGTAAACATTTCTGCTCTTAACAGACAGGTAGGGCTGAAATACGTCCTTTCTGAATGACCTCACTACCCCAGTCAACAAGCTAACAATAAATAAAGACTTCCATTCCATTGCTTTTCCACTTGTTCTATTTCTCAGATCTAAATTCCATTCAGTTCTATTCCTGAAGTCTACAAGAAGAATGGTGTTATCTTGCTTTGAGGTGCTGTTTGGAATTTAATTAAAGATGTTATAAAATGGTACGCTGTCACCCTCATCAATGCTGAGCATTAGGATGCACGTGCTGACAATTATATATTGCAGATTGTTGCTGAGCTTGAATTTCAAGAAATGTTCACTACTGATCCCAATGAAGAGTTCTACAAACAGTGAGAGTGTTTACAATGACAGAGCAGATACCATGGACACCTGCATTTTCAGCAAACCTCCCTTTCCAGGAGAATGGGAAACCTACACTTTGTTTGCTGTGAAGACCTTCACCTGACCTTCTTATCTCAGTAAAAGTAACAATGCTGATGTTGCATCACTTATATTTCATAGTGGTGACTGCAGATCTTCCTTCAAGTCACTTGTAATGTCATTCACATTCATATAATTATCATTTGTTTCTTGTGTGTTTTGACTACCAAGAGAGGTATCTGACATGACCATGAAGCCAAGAGAAGGCAAAACTGCTTAAGTTTACAGTATATTTTTATTACCCCCTCCCAATGTGGATTAACAGGGAATTTTAAAAGGATTATCAAGTCACAGGATATGTACTAGGGTAGTGTGACAGTGGTGAAGTCTGCAGTGGGAGTGACAGATCCATTTAAGGTGGAGGTGGGATTACATCAAGGATCAGCTCTGAGCCCTTTCTTATTTGCAATGGTGATGGACAGGTTGACAGACGAGATCAGACAGGAGGCCCCATGGACTATGATGTTTGCAGATGACATTGTGATCTGTAGTGAGAGTAGGGACCAGGTTGAGGAGACCCTAGAGAGGTGGAAATATGCTCTAGAGAGGAGAGGAATGAAGGTCAGCAGGACTAAGACAGAATATGTGTGTGTGAATAAGAGGGAGGATAGAGGAATGGTGAGAATGCAGGGAGTAGAGTTGGAGAAGGTGGATGAGTTTAAGTACTTGGGATCAACAGTTCAGAGTAATGGTGAGTGTGAAAGAGAGGTGAAGAAGAGAGTACAGGCAGGGTGGAATGGGTGGAGAAGAGTGTCAGGAGTGATTTGTGACAGACGGGTACCAGTAAGAGTGAAAGACAAGGTCTACAAGAGGGTAGTGAGACCAGCTATGTTGTATGGGTTAGAGACAGTGGCATTGACAAAAAGGCAGGAGTCAAAGCTGGAAGTGGCAGAGTTAAAGATGTTAACATTTGCACTGGGTGTGACAAGGATGGACAGGATTAGGAATCAGTATATTAGAGGGTCAGCTCAGGTTGGACACTTTGGAGACAAAGTCAGAGACGTGAGATTGCATTGGTTTGGACATGTGCTGAGGAGGGATGATGGGTATATTAGAAAAAGGATGCTAAGGATGGAGCTGCCAGGTAAGAGGAAAAGAGGAAGGCCTAAGATAAGGTTTATGGATGTGGTGAGAGAGGACATGCAGGTGGTTGGTGTGACAGACCAATATGCAGATGACAGGAAGAAATGGAAACAGATGATCTGCTGTGGCGACCCCTAATGGGAACAGCCAAAAGAGAAGAAGATCAAGTCACAATAGCTTATCAAGGATCAGCTCTGAGCCCTTTCTTATTTGCAGTGGTGATGGATAGGTTGACAGAAGAGATCAGACAGGGGGCCCCATGGACTATGATGTTTGCAGATGACATTGTGATCTGTAGTGAGAGTAGGGACCAGGTTGAGGAGACCCTGGAGAGGTGGAGATATGCACCAGAGAGGAGAGGAATGAAGGTCAGCAGGACTAAGACAGAATATGTGTGTGTGAATGAGAGGGAGGATAGAGGAATGGTGAGGATGCAGGGAGTAGAGTTGGTAAAGGTGGATGAGTTTAAGTACTTGGGATCAACAGTTCAGAGTAATGATGAGTGTGGAAGAGAAGTGAAGAAGACAGTACAGGCAGGGGAAATGGGTGGAGAAGAGTGTCAGGAGTGATTTGTGACAGATGGGTACCAGTAAGTGTGAAAAGGAACGTCTACAAGAGGGTAGTGAGACCAGCTATTTTGTATGGGTTGGAGAAGATGGCATTGACAAAAAGGCAGGAGTCAGAGCTGGAAGTTCAACATGCCAAGATTTGTACTGGGTGTGACAAGGATGGACAGGATTAGGAATCAGTATATTAGAGGATCAGGTTGGACGGTTTGGAGACAAGGTCAGAGAGGTGAGATTGTGTTGGTCTGGACATGTGCTGAGAAGGGATGCTGGGTATATTGGGAAAAGGATGCTAAGGATGGAGCGGCCAGGTAAGAGGAAAAGAGGAAGGCCTAAGATAAGGTTTATGGATGTCGTGAGAGAGGGCACGCAGGTGGTTGGTGTAACAGAGCAAGATGAAGAGGACAGGAAGAAATGGAAACAGATGATCTGCTGTGGCGACCCCTAACAGGAACAGCCAAAAGAAAAGGGAAAGATCAAGTCACAGTAGCAGTTGCTAAATTACACTGTTATCCCAGGTGCAAAAGCTACTCAACCATCAAATGATTGCCATCTGCAGGTAGATTTATGGCTACAGCATGGGTGTAATGAGGCATACACCATGTATTCCATGGAACCTGTTTTTGAATATAACTTATTTATTTTGTGCAATGGGCGTGCTTGCATTTAAGTGAAATAAATGTTACATATTTGCCATAGTTTGTGGTTAGATATTTTGTTAAATGGATTTTTGTTTTCAAACTGTCTGGCCAGCTAAATGGGTATTTCCTTAAGTCAGCATGATTGGGGTGGGCTGCATTTACAAGGTAAGAGATACATTTTGCAGTTGCCATGCAAAGCACATTGGTTAGAGATTGACAAGAATTAGTCACCCCTCTGTTAACATTAATATCTCACTACAGGCTTGGAAGAGTTGGAAGAATGATAATATCTATTATAGATTACAAAGGAGGAATAGGACAGAAACATTTAAATATCTAAGAGAACCAATAAGGGTACAAAAGGGCAAGAAAAAACACAAGAAAACATTTATTTTGGCAAAAGGTAGTGCATGCTTAGAAATAGACTCCTTGCAGCATTAGTGAGAGACAACAAAACTAAAAATGCTGCAGTGAAGGACTCTAGCAACAGGAAACAGTGAAGTAAGGTATACCAAGTGCACAGGTTAAGGAAAGGGCATATTAGGGAGGCCTATAATCATCTTCTGAGTACAACACTGGTATTTATCTGAAAAGCCTTTGTACAGCAGCAAAATAAGAAGCTGGATAAACTTTGTTTCACCACTAATATAAGTTTTCTGTGGACTATTATCTGTTTGGCTATAGCTTCAAACTGCTCGTGGAGTCTAAAGTAATTTCTGGAACTCATGTCATAATGTCTTTTCCTCAGTGAAGGCAAAGAATAGTTTATTGTCCACCTCTCTTTTATCTTTAATGACTAGGCCCCACATACTGCTAATGACTGGGCCCCACATACTGCACAATATTCAGAGTGTTATTTAACTTCATCACTGACTAATCCCAATAAAATAATGTAGCGGCAATGAAGTAGTCTAGAAACCCTCATCTAACAAATAGAGATGCTAAAACAACCGACAAAGATCTGAAACAAAACAGAATAAAGTATTTCATGAGGCATAAATGCTAATGAATTATCATGTTTTATCAGAGTACATAACGGTAAAATACTTACAAAATGTGTTTCTAATCTTCTTTCAAATGTTGTAGTATGATCATAGAGTGAATTACACGTTTTCTCTCTTTCCAAGGAGAACTTAAATTTTGTACTAAAACACAGAAATATTATGTTCTTTAAAACAGAGCTATCTTCCTTTCAAGCACTTTTTTGGATCCATAAATGGTATGCAAAAACTACAGCAGTAGCCAGAAGAAATTAAGAAACAAGATTACAATTAAATATTTCCAAGATGTTTAGTTCTGTAAAACAAATGAGGACTCATGATCACACAGTGGAGAATATTAGTACTTCCAGAAACTATTAAAGTATTCTATTCCTGGAAGGGAATGCTCATAACAATGCATAAAATGATGGTCTTAGTTGTAGAACTTTGCAAAGGAAATCTACCCACATACAAAAGCAGGGCAGTGTCATGTGCATAAGTGAATGCTCACAGAAATGGAATTAAGCAGTCAGTAAGTCCTGTCTTCCAAGAACTTGTCTTTTTGCTATACCACACCATATATTTCTCCTAGTTTAGCTGTAATCTGTTTTCATGACAAAGAGCACAGAACTCTCTTAAACAGCTGCCTTTGCCTACAGAAGCATATGTCACCTTAAATGCCCATGAAGCAGAACAGCAAAAATTACAAGTGTGTCGCATTTCTTGAATCATGTGCACAGCTCTCAGAAATGCATTGTAAGAGGGCATCCATTAGTCTTGCAGTGTATAAACCTATTGACATTACAATTTATTAAAATATAACTAAGTCAACAGGAAAAGAACAAATGTCAGGATAGTATCCCAAGCATTGGAGCGCTCATACATACCTGCCTTCTGTCCCACCGATCTCTATTCAGCCTATCCAAGGCCATACAGACAAAGATGTCATGCATGCCACAACACTATGTGGTAGGCCACTCTTGTGCTTTAGCTCCTGTTTTGCAAAGTATTCTGCAGGTATTATTTAGAGTCATTCTTGTTTAGTTGACTTGTATGTTCTCATAGATTTACTATTATAATGTTGAAGCAGACTCAGTTGAATGATTGTATCATTGAACCACATCTGCAAAACTGCACAATGCCGAATTCCAGTATTGTCAAATTACATCCTGAATTCAACCTCAGGACAAGTGTTAACATGAGTCGAGATAGGGGTGAGATTCTTCAACAATATCGGAGTTCAACATTGTCACTGTTCGACCTCCGGACTTCGTCAAAGTGGATTCAGCCGAATCCACTTTAACATTATGGTAGTAAACCGTTCTCATATATCCTTACTCTTCCTGTTCATCTTAATCCTACTACCTGATCTACAGTTTCTTCTTACCATCACTCTCTCTTTTCTTCTTTTCATAACTCACTAATGACAACAGTGCTGAATTTGATTGCACTTTGATGTTCACCATGTCTGCAGCACTAGCTGTGTGGGCTGCCTTGCCCAATTCAAGTCAATATTGCTTAAAGGACAGACCACACACAGTGCTTTTGTCTTACCATAACTTAATTCCGGTATTGAATTTGCAGTGCTCTAACTAAGCACATTCAATGGGAGAATATTACTTCAGCTGAACATATGACTGAAGTTTTGAAACTAAAATAAAAATAAATAAATAAATACAAACCTTTTTTTTATGTTTCACCCCCCACACCCCCTGCTAATTAAATAGACCAACTACGAGATCACCCTACAGTAAGGAAAATGGTAAATTTCCTGTTCCACGCTGTACAGCGATTTCCATTCAAAACATTCTAAGTTTCAAAACGTCAATCATATGGTCTTGGCCGTATGATGTTCAAAGTTTTGAAACTTTGGTAATCTGATAGGGACTCATATACATATGTATATACACACACACACACACACACACACACACACACACACACACAAACACACACACACACACACACACACACACACACACACACACACACACACACACACACACACACACACACATACCTCTCAAACTCTTAGAGCAAAAAATTTGGACAAAGTCTAAAATGATGTGGGGACAAATAGAGACAGATTTTAAATATTCCTCTTACAAACTTAGAAAGTTGATACTATAATAGGTTTTGCATTAGCAGGACAAGGTGGTCTCATGGCATAGTAGCTTGTCAGGGTGTTCCAGTGGGCAGATGGCCCAGGTATCACTCACCTTGACAGCAGAGTATATGAGCCACTTCCCCTCTGGAAGGCCAGTGTCTGGAGGCTTTTATATGCATGACGATAAGCCATGTCAGAAGGCAATCAGTGTTTCTTATGTGGGCATTCAGCTGCTGATGATGATACACCATGACAGCAGCCATCCTCTACACCTCTGGTTGGGACAGCAACTTCACCAGCCCTGACTTCCTGAGAAGCAGACACAGAGTGCATCAGTGACTCTTCCAGGTCACCTCTATCAGAGAAGCCTTCATCTTTTTGCCCAGAGGCATATCTAGTGGTCACTGGTGATGCAGCACTATAAGTTGTGGCCAGTGGAGGCTGATTGATTCAGCATTGTATGCAGTGTCAGGCAGAGAGTGAGTTTGTTCGGGGTGCTCCTCCTCTTCCTCCCACATCACTAGACCCACAGATGCATGACAAAATGGTAAAAAGGTCATCAGGCATTTGCATGAGAATGGCACTAGTGCAGATGTAAAGTGGATTGCCACATGAAACATACACACCTTGTTGCTTGGTGATGCACTCCTGCCTTTGGTAGTAGCTATTCATGTTCTATTGCTACTTCTCCACCATTGGAAAACAAAGTGTATACTGTTACATATAAATGTACAACAGTTACAATAGTAGAAGATGATGGTATTGAAAACAAATTCTTACAGTACATTTCTGGTTCCCCCTCCTGAACCGCTGCCAACCATTTTCCACAATGGGTCATCAAATGTACCCTGACATTCCTGTGCAGAAAAAGCAGGAAATTTCTGCAATCACTAGCGCAGCAAGCTGGAGTCCTGCATCCACTACTGCCTGAAGTATACATGGCCACACAATCAGGTCCACTCAGGGAGCAAAATAATAGCCATTTACACATGAATGCAAGTTTCTGAATCGTGTGTTTCACAACATAACACTGCACCGTGGCACTGCCAAATGGCTGTATTAATGTTCTGTGGTACTATGGACATACACATCTTATACATGACCATACACTTGATATGCTTCATGTTCACCATGATGTGCACAGTCAGTTCTGACACATATGGATAGGGTAGTGCACACCAGCAGAGGTTCATAGACAGTGGTGCTAACTATTTTTATTAGTATAACCACTGTGCAAATGGCTCTTATTTATGCAATATAAAGCATCAGTAGCATTTTGTACAACATCACATATAGTTCTACAACTTCAAAACACTGCTGGAAGATCAGAAGGCTGTGGGTTCTATTCCCACACCAGGTAGTCTGATTAATTTTGCTGACACTGTAGAGCAGCATAAAGGGGGTAAAATGTTAAACTGAGGTCCAATATGTCTATGTTAGTGGTAGCTCAAGTGGATGCAGAAGATCACACAAATTTTATCAAAAAGTGTATAGGAATTATTAAAATCAGAAAAGTAGTATAGCAAAGGACTTCAATGAAAGCAAAAGGCAATAATAAACAAAGAAAAATGAAATAACAAAAGTAAGCAAATAGTAATATCAACATTACAAATCAACCCCTCCACTCTTTCACCCATAGCCAGCAACACATTTTCTTAAATAAGCATTCATATCCTAGATCTGATTATACACTACTCCTCTACATCATTTTTTCCATAAAAACTATGCCTGGAAAAAAATTTTTAACAAGAGTACTCACCCCCAAAGCATCATACCAACAAGAGTGGAGGGGAACATGAGGCACCAGGGAATGCTGTAAACTGAAGTATCATAAGGGCATCAACACATGTACAGGGATTGGGGGTCAGAGATGCACTAGACCACCAGGGAATAATCTTAAGTGTCATAATGGCATTGACAGCACAACAGAGATCAAGGAGTGGGAGACATAGTAGCCACCATGGTGTAATTAATAAGTGCAGTAATAGTACTTCAACAACTACTGCGTGTGTGTGTGTGTGTGTGTGTGCGTGTGTGCGTGTGTGCGTGTGTGCATGTGTGTGTGTGTGTGTGTGGGGGGGGGAGTGAGTAGTTGTGTGTGTGCATGTGTGTGTCTGCGTGCTCATGTTGTGTGTGTGTGTGTGTGTGGGTGTGTGTGTGTGTGTGTGTGTGTGTGTGTGTGTGTGTGTGTGTGTGTGTGTGTGTGTGTGTGTGTGTGTGTATAAGAGAATGACTGGGGACAGAATGCTACTGCCTATATGAGCAGCTACACATCTTAGTAATAAATGTGACTCAGCAACATGCAATTTAGCTGATAATCAGGGTATGCCTTGTAGCAGCTAGCATGTCTCTGAATTGCAAATGGTCATATTGTGGGAGAATGGCAAAATTCCCAGGTGAGCCTATTCTTGGTTGCAACAGGAGTAACATTGTTTCACATAACATTTATATTTCATCTCCCCTTAACAGACAATTTTCCTAAAGAAAGTCTCCACAAAAAATCTACACACTCCACACATTCCTGAAATCTTTTTTCCTACTTACTATGCTCTACATAATAGAGTCAAGGAGATGCTCTGTTACAAAGAACTTCCCCAAGATTTCCTCGGTTTAGGAAACAATCCAAAAACAATTCCCAGTCCTTTATTTTCTTAAAAACTTCCAACTGCTCTCCTGTGCACAAGGGACTCTTCTGTTTCTTACACCCATCAGAAAAACCTGACATAACTTTTTGTTAAATAAATGTGAAGTACAGTATGGAAGCAGTATGTAAAACACATACACACACATACATATAAAAAATGCAAACAAGTACTGAATGAAGAGGCTCCAAATGCCCCCTGCTTTACCTTATTACATAAAACACTTGTCTTCACAGGATTCTAACAAGATCAACAATCATGTTCTGATGTCCCTACCAGGGACATCATATACACCTTCACCCAAAAGCTGTTTCAAACCTTTCATCAACCTATTCTGAAGGAAGCCCATCAAAATTTCACAGTAAACATTTCCCAAAACAATAGGGCTTCAGAATTATAAAGTGCTTCTATCACCCTTATTTCTTCAAATCACCTTCTCTAACCCCTTACAACCCGACTCAGGAACCATACCTGACAGAAATCATTCATTCAAAATCTATAAAAAATACTGCTTTTCTTGGTCATGAAGTTTTATAAAAGTCATAACTCAAGCCATCCTCACTGGGTACAGAGTGTATTTGCCCTTTACGCAAAATCCTATTCAGTTCTTCTGTGGTAAAAGGGTGATCCAACAGTGCGTTCATCTCAACATTAAGATGAAGAACATTCGAGAGAAACAAAATCACCAACAGGACTATAAAAGCTATATAAATAGTTATCTCCCCCTTTTCTAAACACCTTTATTGAATTATCACTTGTGACATATGCAAATTTACACTTATACAAAAGTAATCAAACTGTATTAACAAATTAACATTAACAAACATTATACTTCACATATATTGCTATATATCATATAACCTAAGCAACATTACATAAATTATTCAGCTCATGCCCCCTTTTTTAAACGAGAAACATCTTTAGTGAACCATCACTTACTACATAGGTAATCATACATTTATATAAATGAAAACAAACCACATCGACACAATCCTAATTGCAAGCACTTTACATCACGAACCATACTGGTATATTCCCATTTGCAAATATTATACATCACTTATAATCTACCCAATCATATTCAGTCAAACATTACATAGCTCATTTAAGTCCTGCCTTCTTTTAAACCTCGTAGTTATCTCCCATCTTAATATACCATCTTTATCCATAACTACCCCTTCACGACTATCAACCACTTCCCACATCTCCTTTTCTTATTTTTTTTCTTTTGTAAACTGGGTAAATGAGCTGGCATGTTGACGCTTTTCAGACAAGACATGGGTGCAAATACAAGTAGTAAAAGTGAATGCATTACAAGTAGAAAGAAACATAATAATACATACAGAGTAGATATACATATATAGTCAAGCAAGCATCTGTTTACATATATTCTTTTGCATCAATATCAGCAATATATTTCCTTTCTTCATTTTCACTTTTATCTCTTTCATCATTCTGAAAAACTAGTTCCACAGAAAGAACCCTACTGAACTAGTCTAATACTATAGAACCCTTCACATTTCTGAAATATCATCCTGGGTCTTGGGAAGAAACAGAAATTTCCAGAAAAAAAACTGCTTCCTGACTCTTAACCCAATTAACAGCTTCCAGAGAATATGAGCAACAGTGAACAACATCCCCCTATCATCAGTAAAAAACAGGGGCTTCCATCTGCACCTCATTAGAAACTTCTATTGAGGGCCCCTCCTGCACTACAGGTAAAGCCTCACAAGCAGCCCCCTCCAGTTTATCATCCTCCTGAACCCCAGGATTATCTCCAGAGCAAGTCTGTCTAGCAATGTTAACATGTGCAGCAGGCACATTGTACCTGCTATCCAGTCTGTCTGTGTAAACCATGCAGTCCTGGCCATGGGAGAGAGTAGATCTGAGGTGGTTCGTCACAGACTACCCCAAGTTAGACTACACTGCCCATTGTTGAGACAGCATCACTGTTTCCTATAGGCATACAGCCTTCTACTCCTAGTCATGGGTATTGTCCAGGTTGTGGGCAGCGATGCTCCACCAGTCCAGCACACAGGATGCTTGGTCAGGGTGTATGAACATGGTCTTGTAGTTCTTCTCTTTCTCTGTAGCCTTTGAGCTTACACAGCCTGCCACCCCTGGTTGTGAGCACATGGTCACTTTCCATGAGTCTACCCCATATTATAATGTTGTTGCCACCTGTCACTTTATACACACTTACCTGTGTGTACGGTGATGTCTGATGCACACTGTGGCCAGTCCATGTATTAAGTGTGACATCACATGCGCCATTTTATTCTATGTCTTGTCTATGTCATGACCCTTATGTGTGGACCAGATGCTGCCTCTTTGCTAGTACTGCATTGTATTGCAGCTGCCTCTGCTTGGCTGTGGTATTGCTGTACTGCTACTGCAGTGCATGCTCCTCACTTGACTCTCCATCTTGCCCTTCTGCTCCTGCTATGACTGGTATGGAAGGCCCTGCCATGATGTTCACCCACTGTTCCAGTTATTTGCACAATGCCATGTTGTGTAGCATGGCATGCATGGTAAAGATCTTCCTGCAAATGTCTGAACTATATTGCAGTGCCCTTCCTGAGGTATCTAGACATCAGGATTTTCCCATCAGTCGTCCAAATATATACTCCACTGCATTTCACATTTCTTCAAGAGATGTGTTAAAGGCCATTTAATGCATAGTTTGGATGTTACATGTTGGGATAATAAACCAGAAACTAGGGCATATCCAGAACTGTCTGCAAAACAAACACATAGCATGTTAGAAATGTTACAAAGACATGCACCTGGAGCATTTCTCCCCAGGCCTCCACTGAAAATTAGCTCGTTTCAAATTGGGCTTTACTGGTAAACAAATGTTAAATAAATACATATATATCACCTTCTCCTGCTAGCATGGTACCTGTGAATATAGACCTATCCATCTAGCATGTGTATGCACCTACTTTCCAGTTCACCCTGACAGAAGTCTCCTCACTGGAACCACTGGTATAGGTATTTATTCTAACATCCGTGTCTGCTCTTGCTGGCCAACTTTTGTTTTTGCTGATAGGTTGGATGTGTGCCAATTTTGTGCATCATGTGAACTGCCTAGGTGACATACAGGCACATTATAAATAATGACCTGGGCATTGCAGTTCACCTAGCAGTTCAGGGAGGGAAAACCCTTTCTGTTGATGTATTGTGGGTCCTCTGGGCCGGGTGGGACCTTGATAGCAAAGTGTGCAGTCTGTGGCTCCAAGGACCTTATGCAAATGGGCTATTTCATAAAAAGCTCTCAAGATGTTGGTTATCTTCTCTGCTGTCCTGGTGAACAAGATAAACTCCTCTGCATGTTGTTGGATTATATTAAGAAATTAATTTAGGATTCACTACGATGATGCCTATGACAGCCTAAACATGTCCTCCATAGGTCATTGGTAAGTAACTGATAGGTCCCTGTAATTAAGATGGTTAAGGTTGCATATACATTTGAATTCAGATGAATAGACACACCATGCATCCTCCTTCTCCACTGTGGGTAACACTGTTTGATAAGATCCATTACTGCATCCCTGCCCACTCAGAAATGGTCCACAATATTTTGGTGTATGAGCTGGTGGTATGTCAGGTGCTATCAGTAATTCAAATGGCAGCATACAATTCACAATACTGAGGCACTGGTTTCTATGGTGGCCACCAATATATGCTGCTGTGTTACTAATGCTGCTATTTTTTTTAAATGGATCCCATTGTCTATTCAGGGTCCATGCAAGTCACATCATAGCAGGGTAGCCCCATTGTTAGAGGATGTGATCAAAGACCCCCAACAAGATCACATTTAAAATAAGTATACACTGCTGCTTATTGATGGCATTTTATACATCTCTGACTTGCTGTGCCATTTGGGGCCCTTTGTTTGCATAATCCGTGTGACTTATATGCAGGGGGTTTCTCATTAAAATGTTGTTGTGTACTCATCAGCAATTACTGCATAGCACACTATTTTGGCCAGTGTGCAGCTAGATTAAATGTGTGTTTGCGTAACCTACATCCTGTGCATGCTCACTATTGCATAACCCACACCCTGTGCGTGCTCACTACCCTTAATAATTTATACAATGCAATGTGCTATTCATCTATGAAACCCAGCAGTTAAGTGGAAGAAGACCTGAGATCAGAAAATTAATTTTAACTTCTGCTTACAGCATACATTTATAACATACTTTTACCCAGTACTTTGTTTTTTATTATTACTTTCATACTATTATATTGTCATTTTTTAGATGCAAAGAGTAACCAGGATTTGTCTGATAACCCTACTGGACATCCTCTGCCAGTGATATTCCAATTAGTATGACTGTCTTCAGAAATCTGATATGGATTCCGCAGAATACATCATAGGTTCATTAGTAAGTACTAGACTAGCTGCCTTTGCAGGACCTTTTAAGCCTAGCCAGTTTCCCTTTTTGTGCTCAAAATAACCTATCCCATTTGTTTATAGACTGGCCTTACCCATCCCATGGTTGATAATTATATATTACTCCTAAGGAGAATAAGTGAGTTTATACCATAGATAATACGAGGGGGCCCATGCATGGGATAAAGCATTTAGGAGCTGCCACTCTTTATTAGTAGTACAGGGGAGAGTCCTGGGGTAAATCTTCTGTTTCCCATCCATAGATCTAGGTTGTGCTTTAATATGGGCAGGAATGAAAGTTGTTTTATGCAGATGGTGAGTCTGTTCCATATTAGAAGGTCATAATGTTGGTATGAATGAATAACCTCTCTAATGTGCTCTTTGTTAGAATCATATGCTTTATGAATTGTCTATTGTACTTCTAGCTGACTGAGTGGACACCATGTTGGTTGGATTGATAGGGTCTGTAATGACTTAAACAGAATATGGCAATGTAAGCTAGTCTGAAAGCTTAAAATGAACAAAAATGTCTGCAGGTATTAGACAACTTTAACAAAAGTGGATGCAGTGACATTGCTTGTGCGTGTTTAAGATGAGCACTCCATCTGTCGGTCTTCATCAGAGAAGATCACTTTAACAACAAATCATAATATCTGAGCTGTTTTCCCTCCAGACCTCTGAACTGTCTCAGTTTTGAATGAACATTCTTATTTTCATACCTGATTTAGGATGTCAGTAGTTTTGAAGGTATGTCCTTATTTTCAGGCATGATTTATGCCTTCACACAATTTTCTGAATCCCCAGCATCACATGTAGTTTTTGAAACTGTCCAGCACACAGAAAACCACAGTACATGAGCAGCATACTAGTGGCAACAATAATTTAAAGAAATATGGCACACATCTTAAAACTGGTTTTCCTGAAGCAAAAATAAATGACCTTGTTTGCTTGAGTTTTTAGATGCAGTTCATTAAAGTCTACAGATGTTACTCTGCCTCCTTGATAACATGCTTATATTTTTCCATAATTTTTATCACTCCCTGTTTTTTAAACATGTGTTTCTGAGTAGTATCCAACAATCTTAATAGAAGTGGCCAGAGTCATGTGCTATTGGCATTCATATTTTATGATAATTAGATGTCAGATTTTTAGTTGGGTGTTCCCATTTTCTAGGGCCTTTGTTCTTATTTTCAGTGGTCAACTTTGCCCTAGTGATCAAACCACATCAACCATGGTTAAATCCTGATATACCCACACATAGTCATGGATTATTGCTAAAATAGCAGCTGCTTTAAACAACACCTTTGCAAGATCTTTTTTTATTACTGTATAGATAAATTCTACTATACCTCCAAGGGGCCTGTATCAGTATTAACGTCAATCCACGTACAGAAAACAGAATCATGAACATTACTAGGTAACCTCAGAGGTCTGTGAGGTGCAACAGAAACTACACTTTCTTCTGTTAAAGGGATAATTTTCTATACGAATTATACACAGTCTCCTTCTTAAACTGATTAAGAAATTTCTAATTCTAAGTAAGGATTTATGTTTATGGAAAAACATTTTCATCGTACATAGAGGTAAACCTTTTCAGAAAAAAATATGTAGAGATTATCAGGTTCCTAGATATTGGCTGCATATTATCTTTTGTTTATACAGGATTTATAAAAGGCTTGCCTAATGCGTTCTCTGTGTTTATAGGTATCATATTCAAACAACCGTCATCTTCAGTGGAAAAGTTGTGTCTTTATTAATTTGCCAATGTAAATGGATTCTAAATTACTTACAGTACATTCTTTGAATATATATATATATATATATATATATATATATATATATATATATATATATATATATAGTTCCCGTTCATATGATCGAATTTCTCTAAACTCGAAAGTCATAAACTCAAAACCAGAATCTCAAATTTAGAGAAACTCGAACATATGAAAGGGATAAAAAAAAATTAAAACCTTTCAAATGTTTTCACAAAGGGGCTTTGCCCCCCTGCACCCCCCACACCCCCCTACTTAAATATACCTAGTCCGAGATCGCACTATAGTGAAGGAAAGGGAAATCTCCCATTCCGCGCTATACGCGTAAGCGCAAAGTGGAAGATTTTCCATTCCTCCACTATAGTGCGGTCACAGGACATTCACATTTAAACTGCTAGGGTACAGGGGGATCTGGCCCTCTGCAATACGGTAAGTTAACTTTTTTATTTTTTTAAACCTAAGGCTCTCATTCACAATTTCGAATGAATGGAAGTTCGAGATTCTGGTCTCAAGATTATGAATTTCGAGTTTCCATCTATTCGATCTTGTGAAGGGGAAATATGTAAACATATATATATATATATATATATATATATGTATATACACTTTTAGAATCTTGCAATTAGAATATAAATCTGTTTAGCTTTCCAAGATATTCTTAAGGATTCATTTCTTTTGTGCATTCAATGTACTCTGTTGTTCACTCCAAGCAATAATTAAAAGTGCTAAACAATTTGGTTGCTAGATTGGATAAAATAAATGTTCACAGTCCTTAACATTTGGCAATACTTAAGATTTGTAAAAGTTGACGAGTACAATTTAAAATATAGCCATAAAGGAATGATGTTCTATTCTTTTATGTTCCAGATACCATAGACTTAATAATTTTATTATCATAAAATGTGGCGTTACAAACATTTTATCAAGTCTGAGTGATGCATTTAGTTTACTAGTTTAAAATTAGCTGCACCTCAGATGCTTGCATGCCAAGGATGTCAAGGGCTGTTAATTTTAAACTATGGAGCAGAATGCATTTTAATTCTAAATTGTTTACATTTGTTTGATATTTCACTTATCCTTGGAAGTTCTTTTGAAAAGCAGCTATTATAATTTTGCACTGAGTGTATCAGTTATTAAATAAAGAAGCAAAATGGAGCCTTCCATTCAAATATGACATTCTTTTATACAGTATTGTTCAGAATATTAATTATGTCTCCTACTTACTTCATTATGCAAGGACATAAGGAAAAACAATAAAGGCTAGTTTTACTTTTTTCATGACCACTTTTTCCTCTTTGCACATACTAATCACCTAAAGTTCTTCACCTGAATGGAATTGCTGTTCACAACTCTTGACAGGTTTTCAGGGCACTTCCTGTCACATTTGCTTTAAACTTTTACACCACAACTACCTCTCAATTTCTTTAATTTTCAGCGGATATCCTTGACTGTGCATCAGAATTTGCTCTGTTCCTAAACGAAAATGATTATGATAAACCTCTAATCATTACCAACTTATTATGTGTTCAAGATATGGATGCCAAGAAATTCACTTTGCGAGTGAAGCGTGAGAGGTGAATCTTGGTATACATGTTTGAAAACACACAAAGCTGGTTATGATCAGAGACTCGGTCAGAATTCTTTGTAGTTTGTGAAGCTTTATTTGTTGCCTGTACTACAGACTACAGGAGAAAAAAAAGAGTAGGAGTGAAATGTGTTTTACCAGCTTTCAAAGCCTTTGAAAGCTGATAATGCACTTAGTAACAGACTGCAAACTGCTATGCTTTTTGATTATAAGTGTAGCAGAGCATATCATCTAACAGCTTTTAAAAGCTGTTTTACCTTCTACAGGTGGTCTTTGCTAGCCAGCACTGCCCTATGTCCCTAACAAGTGACCCAGCTTTAAAAGTGCTTTGGTGTCTTTAACAAACTTTTGTTAAGCAACTGTAAATGCTATAAAGATCGAATCTCATGCTACAGATATCCTTAGCAAGTTTATCTTTTCCCAGTTTCAGGGCATAATCACTGCACTCCATATACTTTATAACTTTAATTTTCGAAAGGACATTATAACATTTCTGTTTAACTATGGGGATTCATATTCTAACCAACAAATGCACCCAATAATAAAGTAATCTTTCGCAAATGAAATCAGAATTTTCATTCATTACATTGTACATATCTACACTCTTCCACAAGTGGATCTGCTTGTCTCATACTATGACAATTATTTCAAAACCTTTTTGCACTCTCTATTTTTTATTTCTTTGAAAATCACAAGGCACTAGATAGGCAAAACAGGGAAAATCAGATTTCATAACTCTCTCTCTGACAAAATAATTATGGTATGCTCTGTTGATGACACTGATTTATCTCTCGCATGCCCATTACCTGTATATAAGCTTAATAAAAGAAGTATGAGGTTTGGTTCTACCTTCCCCTTCTCAAGTTCCAAGTATTTCATCATAGAGGATACATATATGTTTTCTAATGATGATTTTATTAATTCACAAGATTATGAAATATTTTCAGGAAGCTGGGATATTTAACAATTTCCTTCCATACAAATGTAAAAAATGTGTTCCTTAATTTGTGTCTCAGGCTAATAATCTTACCTGCAGTAAGTTATTAGCCTGAGTAAGCTGCTCTATGTAGCAGAAGGATAAAGCCCTTTCTGTGCTACAGATGATCTTTGTTCAGTTAATGACACAGGCACTGTAGGATTACAAGGGAAGGGTGAGAGTGAGTGGACACTTTCTGCTCAACCATTCTGGGGTGAGGGAGGTAATCTAGGCCTGCTGCAATAAACATAAACTGCATAAGCAATGAGCTGCTTAGTCAGGAGGTTAGGCATGCACAGATACAATGTATGTATCTCCATAGGGCAGTGTTTGAGGAGTTTGCAAGGCTTCTGCAAAAGGTAGGGAGTGACGGCATATTCCACGGCGGCAGTATGATGATGCATTGGCATTTTCTGGCTCCTCATTGGCCCAGTTTTTGGACTGTGTAGCACCCTGGGTGGTCTGAGGAGCATCTGGTATATCCCAAAAATGGAGAGAGGAGCTGTTAGTAGGTTATGGTCAGCAGCAGGGATGGTAATAAAGATTAAGCTATCTTTGTTCAAGGTTCATAATTCTGCAATTCCTGTCTATGTACCAGTTATACTACAAAAACCATTACTGTCTCTTTTAAGAACTTCCTACAAAGTTCATTAGCAAGCATCACTAAGTGAACATTTGTCTCTCTCCTGCTCTACAAACAGTGTTAGATAATACTATTTACCCCCTTTGAATTACCTATTACAGCACACTGGTTGCTTTTAATATGAGCAGAAGTTTTTTCAGAGTTGTTTTATTTTTATTTATTTATTTATTTATGGTTTGCTGACCAGTTTAGTCCCACTAGGCCTGTGGCCTCTTTTCAAGATGAGACCCAAAAGAGGCATTCTTATTGACTAAGGAAATTTAACCAGGGCACTAAGGAACTTCTCCTAGGTAAGTGCTGTGGGTTCTTTCAAAGCCATCTGAACTACCACCAACTCAGGCAAATGGGACATTTGTCTCAACCAATGAATGGCACACTCAGGAGTGTAGTGTTCCCTTTATGCTATACTGCTGTGTCAGTATTGGAAAATTAATCCAAGCACCTGATGTGGAAACAGAATCCACAGCCGTCTGACCTTCCAGTATCAAAGGCAATTTTGTTCGTATAATCTTAGTGTCAGGTTTTCACGAGCAAACCACTTTACTTGATATTTCAAGGGGAAGCAGTCATCTCTGACAAATTTTGTTTTCATGTTTATTTATTTAAACAATAGTTTCATCACAACATTTAACAGTTAGTCTTTTAACACTTGCTAGATAAAGGGAATGCATTTTGAAATCATGATTATCTCTTCTTTCAATTAAAGAAAGGGTAAAGTCGTACAGACTATAAGCACTTCATATCTAAATATTTGGTACACTGCATTGCTTTCTGCAGTTGAAGTTTCAAACCAGTTTGGAGGTTCAGTTTATATATGAAAGACAAATTCATTCTGGCATTCTGCAAATGACAGAACTGCATTATTTCAAAGTATTGCTATTGGCTATTCATTTTGTCCATTTACTACAGCAAAGTCACCCTGATTTTTAACATTTTTAGGCATTAGACATCTGTTATATGCTATACAAATGAGTGCAGACTATATGTTCTTTGCTAATAAGATCACATTAAATCTGCTACCCGCATCTTATTTATATACATTGTTATTTTATCTAAACAAGACCTAAATGGATTTTTACTTAAGTATTTTATTCAAACAGATAACTCTGCTGATTTTACAAAGGTACCTGCATGTCTATATTTTGATCCATGAGAGACAATTTTCCTCTCTGCAACTAAACTTCTATATAATACACGTGCACAGATGCGCATAGTTCTTTGGGAGGTATAAACACAAAATAATAGCGTTCTAAATCATGGTAAGTTAGTTACATTCTTAAATTCTAACCATCAAAAAACATCATTTTGATTGTGCTATATTGTCACTGTTTCAACTGTTAAAACATACTTAAATGGTCTTGTGTTCAAATGGTATATTCTGATGACGTCTTAAAAGTATTTGTAAAAACTAATGAACTAAACAAATGTTACTTGTCCTGTGGCTGACCAGTGGTATCAGTTACTCCAGACTGCATTGGTTTAGATACAAGGCACTGGCACAGCATACTCAAAGTCTTATAAAATGCATTGGGTTAAAGTGACAACTTCAAAAGGTAAACAGATATATGCAAATGTAGCTTTATGAGTATTTGTGACTATTTCTTAAGACTAATCATCCACAGTGATTTGTTGAGAACAATTTATATCTAATTCAGAAAATATCTGACTGCATGCAGCATATAGGCTGGTGTTACAATGCTGTTTGGTTATCAGTTATGTTTTCACAATCTAATAATTTCATCAGGTTTCAATAAGGGTGTCCTAGGAGCAGCCCGTTCTGAATATTTTACAAAAATAATTAATTTCTCTTTTAATAGCCTTGTATTTATTCTGCTTAATATGAATAGCATAAAGAGGTGATCTGTGTCCAAAAAATCTAGGTTTGGCAACTGCTAGATCACAATTGTTAGCTGTGCTTCTGGGCTAACATACCCATTTCTTCTTTAAACACAGTTTTATGTTTAGTAAGTACCTTCTCTAGAAATTTACCTTCAAAATGTGTGTGCTTTATTTCTACCGAGTATCTTGGGCCAGAATGCATAACTATCATTAGAGTTAGCTATTTACCTTTGCTCCCTAAAAGCAGTCTTTAATCAGCAGATCCCACTATTTTGTATGTATGTTTGAATATAACATTGGTTGTTTATAAAATTATTAGCTGTTTCCCTAAATTTGTGGCTATTCATAGTAATTATTCTACTTTCACTTCCCAACTCAGAATGTTCAGGTTTGCCTTGTTTTCATTTCAAAAGGAACAGGTTAACCTTTTGCAGATTTAAGCCTTGCGCAATACGTAAAGGGAAAAAAAATTGCTTTCGGAGACATCTCAACTGTCATTATTTTGTAGGGACAACCCCTGATGTTTCTCAAAGTTTTGTTCTATTCATCATGAAATTGGAAGTCACTTTGAGAATTTCTAAGATAATAGTGTTAACATCTAAACTGTGTCTCTAATTTGGGGTCTTTTCCTTAGTTATTTTTTACTTTGTTCCAAATTCTGTTGGTAAAAGTTGAGAGCTCACACTTTTTTCCTCAACAAGAATAGAATATGTGAGAAATTAGATCTAAACTTCCTTTCAGTTCCTTCAATATAAGCTTTCTGACTAGTTTTATTTTGCTTTTATTTGCCCACTTCTACCACAGGCATAGCATTTTTCTTGCTTAAAGGCTTGCCCAGTGGTCTGATTGTACTCATTTTAATATTATTTCTTTTGGTTTGGAACTGAACACTGATTGTGACACCCTTTTATAGACTATAAGGGCTAGTCCATTCTTTCTGCATGATTCTTACCCATGACAGAAGATTTGATGATTAGCTGCTATAATATTGACTCTTCCAGTTAATTTTAGCTCAGTAATTCTCATTATAATAATATTTATTCTTGTCATCTCGGCTATAACCATATCAGGTCAGTCTTGATTTGTAACACTTACACTCTAGGTTCCAGTGGTGTCTGTGCAACATCAGACTTCCCTTTCATCTCCAAATACCACAGCTGAAGGATGCCCTCTCCACTTTAAAAACATCATAAACTGTAGTATTATTAATAGTTTTCATCTGTTCTTCCTCAGTGGTATGCTGGGAACCTTTTCACTTAAGCCCCACCACTGATGTGCTGGGTTGGCGTCACAAATGGGAGGGTGTAATTTGCTGGAAGTGGCACACCCCACCTACACGGGGACGTGTTCCTTAAGTTGCCTGCCCCAACACGTGATACTCTAACACTACAAAACTCCATGTATCACCAAAGGCTCTCCTTGCTTCAGTCATGTGTCTCCTGCAGAGCTCTTTACCCTTCCCCTAAGCAGAGAAGAACAGGTAAAGCCTTGTCATTTCTCTTCTCATTCATGTTGATTCTGCCAAAGGCTCAGGTTGCCTGGATCACAGTCAGGGCTCTATCTCTTTGTGCCAACACAACATAGCAACTGTCCATAGATTATTCTTGGCAAAAGAATATTGCAGTGGACTGTTATTGCTTTTTCCAGTGGACCATATTTAGTCTGATCTCTTTACCATGACCTGCTTATCTTGCATGGTCCCACATGCTGTAGCTCATAACTCTGATGAGATACACAGGTCCCTTCTCCTGACAACAGAAATGATGCCAATCAAGGCAAAACATGATTTTTTCTGCAGGAACCAAGTAATTGCCTTTCGCTGAGTAATGCTAATTATTTTAAGTAGTAAGGAGTGTAAGGAGACTTTATCCCTTCATACAATAATAATTTCATCAAAAGTCCTTCTGCAATCTTCGGATCACAATTTTTGTGCATCTGTTGACAAATGGTCACTGTTTCTTGGAAAGCTCAAATATTACAGAAGAACCCCCCACAAACCATCAAAAGCAGGTATCCTATTTCTCCACCCAACAGCAAAACATGAAGACCCAAGAGACTATTATCTTATAAGTTGTCATCTCATATGAAATTTGCACTTACTAGAGGAAAATTATATGAGAGAAACCTCTTGTGACCTCCAGATTAACAGATTAAGCTGCACTGACTTAAGTACAGAATGGTTCAGCTGCTGCACAGATGACCTCTTTTTTGTAACAAGGACAACATGAAGTTTGTGAGTTCGTACAAGATACGAGGGTATATGTACATGGAATAACTACTAATAATAATAATCAAAGGGCAACAACAACAGGTAATGGCATTTAAACAAGTTACTATAAATCTACTGCCAATCATTAGTGGACTGGAGTTCCGCTGTGGTGACCCCTAACTGGGAAAAGTCGAAAGACAACAACAACAACAACTATAATCTAAAATACGAACAGATGAAATGGAATCGGTTTTACTACCAATAATTGTGAAAGTGCATATAAAGTTAATTAGCAAAATAAAGGAAGCAGATGGGGACTACAACAGATCTTTCCATTTTGTACAATAATTTTACATTCTGCTTCAGATGATTATGTCAGTACATTCATAAAGTAAAAATCTCCCTGGAACAAAGATCATTACAAACACAGATTTAATCGTGGAAGGCATGTTACAAGTTTTATAGCTTCAAAATTTAAATCTATGAAGTGATTAGCAGCAACTTGTTTCTGATACACAGAAATATTTTGCAGTTTTAGCATGTATATCATATGAGGCCTTTGAAGAAATGAATCAAGCAATCAAGATGCAGTATACATTGGAAACACATATAGGCAAAAAAGTTCCATATTTGAAAGGTAGCAGTATATATTTAAAGACCCAGACAGAGATCTCACTGAACACAAATATCAGATTTTGTCCTTTCACGCCTGGATTGCAGCATAGAAACGAAAGGATGTGAGCTACCTAGGGGAAACAAATTTATTGTGAAATAAGGACTTTCAGTGTTTCAGACAAAACCACACTAAAAGGAGTTTGGAAATATATTGCTAGATTGCTGTTTGTCAACAGGAAACAGGAAATAGCTGCATTAGAATGTACTGACCAGTAAAACATGTTCTTCATATAGGTATAGAGCACGTCACAGGCAATGAGTAAAAATGATTGTACAAATGATTTATTGTTCAGGAAATAAGAGTAAGCTGATGTGATTGACAAACTAGTAGAACAAAAGCACACTGCAACAAAACAAGGGAAATAAAACCCTGGAATTGTAACCACAACATAATGTAAACCCTATCATTAAGAGAATTTATATGTAGAAAGCTACAGAATCAAATAAGAAGATTAATAAGCATATCTAACATAGGGAAGTGGGAGAAGAAAATCACTTAAAAAAGGAACACTGAGTGTCATTTGGCTAATTACAGTAAGGGATGTGTTCTGTTACAGCAAATTCTATATAGTACATACCGAACCTACTGCATGCTTATATAATACATTATATAACCCCTGGATTATAGCAGTTTACACAACATGTTATAATATTCCAGCACACACCTTTTTTCTTCAAATGCAAATCCAAAAGTAGATCATGAAGAAAAATTCACTCAAGTATGTTTAGTAAAATGCAAAACAGACACCCACAATGAATGCATGACAAAAAAAGTGACCGAATTAAATTAAAGGTTACAAAAATTAACCAACACACACAGACTCACACACTTACTTCATACATTTAAAAGTACACAATGCTCATTTCCCTATTTAGGCATATTATATGGCATAAACCCAAAGCCATCTTAGAGAAGCAAAAACGAATCTCTCGCCTTCAATTCCTTAATCTGCTGAACTGAAATTCCACATAATTTTCATTCGAAAGCCACATGTAGCTGACATGAAGCTTGCTAAACTGTGTTACATTAGCATAGCTATGTTTAGTTTCTGAAATACATTTTTTTTTTCATGTCTAAGTCTAGTTTATTTTCTGAAATTTGCTAGCTTCCCTATAACATGTTTATAACCTTTCATTGTCAGTCACCAGCCCAGCAACTGATTTCCCATGCATGAGAAGCCACAGTACACGACTGCTACAAGAAAAAAGTTCAGACTCTTCCATTTCTTAAAGTAGATAACCGGAAATAAACAACTGTAACTACAAAACCTCACTGTTTTACATGTTTTCTTAATCTATCCTTTATCAGCTTAATTTACCAATGTTGATCTTTTCCCAATATAAATAACTTCTGCTTAATCAACACATATCCCAGACTGCCCACCAGTACAACTGTCTGCATTCACTCCAGTTAAGATGTGCCATAGAATTTCAAGGAATGGGTTGTCAAATTCAGATCCTCAGTAAATAGTAGCTCACTGCTTGGTATCCACTGTTTGTATCATTTATAAAATATTTAATTTTCTTTCTGCAGTCACTGCCAAGCATGCTGACAAAAATGAAAGAATACTATGAACAATAACCATCACTACAACAATCCTTTTTGACAGTTGAATGTTGCCTTTAATTTGGTAAATATTTGAAATGTCGGGACCCGCTAGAGTGAGTCCTGAAATATAAGGTTTTTTTTGGGGGGGGGTGCAAGAGGGATGCAAAGAAGTGTCATATAAAAAGAGTGCATTCCAAACTTCATGTACAGACATGTGCACACTGCCCCTTTGACATAGTGTTTTTTTTTTTTTTTATTACAGACTATACATTTATGTCAATGCTTTCTTAGGAAATGGAATACAGACATGGAATTAATACACACAACCAAATTAGTGGTCAGGAAATCTCATAGATATACTCTGTTCAGTGAATGTTTCAGGCCATCTGTGTTTTTGGATTACTATTTTTTTTTTAGGAAGAACAAATACAAAGATTTTTTTGTTAACTTATGCTGCTAGGCAATATCTTACAAGCTTAAGTTAAATAAACAGATTTTCTTTAAATTGAGAGATATCCATTAAAGATGTCATAAAACAGCAGTGTATTTCAAACTGCAGCCACATCTACACAGCAGTGCCACAGCTGTGCTTTGTGCCTAGAACAAGCCCTGAACCCTAGACTACATCCATGTATTATAACTGTACTTTATGTAAACCTTTTCTTGAAAAGAAAAAAACTAGACAACATAGCACTTGCTCCAAAGCACAGAGGGATAACACTCTGACTAAAAGCCCAGGAAACAGAGGTGTACTCCATGGTGGTATTTGGGAATAAGTGTCTGGTACCAGCTCAGGTATCTCTTGGAGTGGATGTGTGTCTGCTCCTGCTACACGTGCACAGTTTCAGGGAAGACATGGAATCACTTTAATGCAACAGAGATCAGATGCATGACCTCATGTAAGGAGTGAATCTGTGGAAGTGTGTCCCTGTACTGGGGTTTGACAATAGTGAACACTGCACCTCACTTGCCAACCAAGAGGGGTAGAAGGTAGTAGCATAACAAAATCTGTTTTAAGTCCCTTGGGAAGATAACCATGACCCCAAACATTCATGCATCCCTCTTGATGTCTGCCAGTGCTTTGAAACAGGGAGTAGCAAATGGACTTATTAGGGAGATGGGGCTTGATGGCCCTATGAAGTGAAAGGCCAGAAATAGATAAAAAAGCATGTATCACGGGCAAAGTTACAGTGCTGCTATCAAATGGGAGTTGTTAGAATAAAGCATTGGTACTATAACAAATCAGCTGTATATTTCAAAATTTCAATCAGAAATATAAATATGAGTGCATAATGCTTTAAGAATCTTTGTGTTGATGCAAGGGGGTGGGCAGAACAAAAAGCAATGCCAGTGAAATCCCAGCAATATGGCTTTTTATTACTATGTCAGTCAATGTAGTACTGAACCAGAAACCTTACAAAGACAAGCATTATACATCTGCATTCTCAGATCAGGAGTTAGATTCAGAAAACTGATGGTGCTGTTTGGCATTAGACATTACCAAGCGAGGCGACATTAAACTTCCAACCGTGACTTAAATATAACTGCCTCTGAAAGGAAATCTTATGAGTAAGTAATTAATTAGGGATTGCAGCATGTCATAGGATACATTTGTCACTCACCAAACAGCTCCCAGTACACACTCTGATACTGCAATGACATCAGGTTGGAGGTTGTCGCTTGTCCTTCTCTAACACATATGACAAGCAGGCTGGGAGTTTCATTTAGATGCTTTAATATATAGAAACACATCAGGATGGAAAGCAGCATCATAAAATATGAACGAAGTAGTTAACAGATAGACGTTACATACATACATGCTTACATCTCAACAGCTTAATACAAAATGACAGTCAGGCTCGCACCTGCTCAATATTTATACACTTGTGCAAGCTCTTGAATAGCTTCTTAAATGTACATACAGGCACATTGATCTACATCCTCCTTCTTAAAAAGATTGCCCTTTGAAAAAACAATATTAGAGTCAAACATGCATTACTATATACATTAGAAACAAAACACAATGTTCATGTCCAAGTTGCTTCATATCTGCTATAGGGTTTAGAGATGCGAACATATCTCATAACATAACAGTTTGGACCAAATTTAGCAACAGGGACAGTCTGCGGTATACAACTTGTATCAGGAACAGGAATGTCCTTTGGAACTTCCTCTGGAATTGGAACACCAGACAACTTACTCTGAGATAAAGATTCTTTCTCACAGGCTATGTACTGTGGTATAGGCTCAGACACTGGTCTCAAATGCTTCCGATTCCTCCTAAAGATTGTTCCTTGTGATTCCACAATGTAGGATCTCGGCTCTGGACCAATATTCTTCACAACATCAATCCGATCATAACCTTTGAACATTTGCATCCTTACCACTTCTCCTTCTCGTAAGGGATTGAGCAGTTTGCTCGTTTTATCATGGTAGGACTTCTGGGTTAAATGCTTCTTCAACAGATTGGCATTCACTGACCTGTTGTTCTTGACACATGGAACCAACAATTGACTACTGATTGGTAATGTGGTTCTGCTTTGTCCTGACAGAAGTCTCTGAGCAGGTGAACCAAGATATTTATCACTAGGAACATTTCTGAGATTCAAAAGATTCAAGAAAACATCACTATTATCTTGTTTTGAATTCTCTAGTAACTGTCTTGCACTTTGAGCTGCACGTTCTGCCAAACCATTTGAGTACGGGTACTCAGGACTACTTGTGACATGAGCAAAGTCCTAGTCTTCAGCAAATCTTTTGAACTGTTGGCTTGTAAACTCTGTGCCATTGTCAGAAATAACTTTGTGCGGGCTACCATGCACTGCAAATGATGCTTCATCTTAGTAATGACTATACTGGATGCTAGGTTAGGAAATAAGACAATCTCAAACCAATTGGAGTAAGAGCCTGCTAACACCAAATAATGTTGGCCATTCCACTCGAAGATGTCAGTGGCTGCTGTGGACCAAGGTAGTTTCAGAATCTGGTTTAGCTGAAGTGGTTCCTTCTGTTTAGTACACACTGAACAAGATGAAAGTGCTCTCTCAATGTCTTGTGACATACAAGGCCAAAATACTAGTCCTCTCGCCCTTCTTTTGGTAGATTTGGTTCCTGGGTGACCACAATGCAAGATACCAATGTACTCTGGTTGCAAGGACTTGGGAACAATTACTTTTGGAACTTTCATTATAATACCTTTGTCAGACAAAATCTCATCTCTGTATGGAAAATAAGGTTGCACTTCTTGAGGTAAACTAGATTACTATGACAGCCATCCTTGATTGATAAAGTGGTTAAGCCTTTGTAAAACTGGATCTGTGGCTGTGTGATCTCTCAGCTCATCAAGACATATGAAAGAAAAATTTCTCACTTCCCTGACTTCAAAATCAAGGTTCTTATTCTCATTCTGTTCTGTGGTATTTCTGGGCGATATGGACAATGTGTCAGCAAGATAAAGATGTCTGCCTTTCTTGTAGACAAGACTGAAATTGTACTTCTGCAATCTTAGCATCATACATTGCAGTCAGGCTGGTGCTGAACACATAGGCTTTCTCAAGATAATGACTAAAGGTTGGTGGTCTGTTTCGATCTGGATAGGTCTACCACAAACATAATCATGGAACTTCGAACATGCAAACACAATTGCCAAAAAGTCTTTTTTGATCTGGGCATACTGCATTTCAGTTTGGGTAAGAGTTCTTGATGCACAAGCAACAAGTTGATCCTCTTGTAGAATGACTGCATCAAGACCAAATTTTGAAGCATCACAGGAAAGTGTAACTGGCTTGTGAGCATCATAGTATCTGAGATTTGGTAGACTAGCAATTCTCTGTTTCAGGACATCAAATGTTCTTTGGTGTTGCTCTAACCAAGACCAGGATACATCTTTATGTGTCAGCTCTCTGAGTGGTGCTGAAAGTTGGCTCAAGTCTGGAATGAACTTGCCTAGGTAGTTGACCATGCCAGGAAAATGTTGCTAGGCTTGAACAATGTCTGGAGCTGGCATTTTGAGAATGGCTGTTTGCTTTGAAGGGTCTGGTCATAGGCCTGTACTAATAAATAAATGACCAACATAAGTAACTTCTTATAGCTTGAATTTGTATTTGTGTGGATCGAGCTTCAGATTCACTTGATGCCCTTTCTAGAACTTTTCTAAGGTTTTTGTCTTGTTCAGCTTCATCATGACCTCCTACTAGTATGTCACCTACTATAATAGCACAAGGATACACAGCAAAATTTGCTCCATTGAATGTTGAAAGACTTCACTTGCAGAATTTCTCCTAAATGGCATTCTCAAAAATCTGTACCTGCCAAACGGAGTACTGAAAGTAGTAACCAATGAGGATTTCTTGTCAAGCTGAATTCGCCAAAATAAACTTTTTACATCTAAGACAGAAAAAATAGTGGCATTTGGCATCAAGGCTGCGACTTCTTTGACTGTGCACATTGGATGATGAAGTATTTTTAGTGCTTTGTTCAAATGTCTTGGATAAATACATATTCGGATGTCATCTGAGCTTTTCTTATGGGCTACCACCATGGAAGAGACCCACTCTGTTGGAGTTTCAACTGGACAAATCATACCTTTTTGCACCATTTTATTTAGCTTAGCTTTAACTCTGTCCTGCATGGCTATTGGAACTTTATGTGCTGGCCTGATAACTGGACTGACCTCTGGGTCTAACTTCATGGAGTACAGAACTGGAAGCTTGCCTAGTTTGTCTTCAAACAGATCTGCATAGGTAGAACAAATGCTGCTGGGCAAAATTATAGTGGTCTTTAAAGCTAACATGGTGGACTTACTAATTAAATGAAAGCAATCCCATTTTCAAACTGTCTCTGAGCCCTAATTATGACTGAATGTGCCTCTTGACCACATAAAATAATAAGTCGTAGCTTCTTCCAGCAGAGTAACATGAAAGCACTTCTGAGCCTTTAGTCTGAATTTCCACACCTCCATAAGCAACAAGCTTCGCACACCTTGCCAAATCAAGCCTTTCACCATAACACACTCTAGCAAATGTTTCTGTAGACATAACATTGCACTTGGAACCTGTGTCAACTTTGAGATCTGTGGGTTTTCCATTTATCCGAACAGTGCAAAATATTTTATTCTTTGCCCTTAAATCTACTGTATTGGCCCTTTCATGAAACACTGACACACCATCAACATAAAGAGTAGAATTGCCACTGTCTAACTGATCAACTCGTTTCTTAAAATGTTCCATTTTAATTAAAGAATGTGGGCCTTTTGATTTACAACATCTTTTGAAGGGATTCCATTTATTACAGTTGTGTCATTGTTGACCAAAAGCTAAGCATTTCTCCCTTTTAGATTCATGGCTTCCACCACAGTTACGAGAGCTGGCAATGAAACTGGGTGGGAGCCATGTTTTGAGTTTGCTGACTCACTCTTATGCTTCACTGAGACTGTGCATTTTCTGGAATTTGCTAGAAAGTTCTGGGGTTTACCAGTGATGCAGGGTTTACAGTTGCTGCCATGTGCCTGGGCCTGTTTCTTTTAACTACGTGCTGCATACTATCAACATGAGCTTTATCACTGTGCCTCATTTCAAAGCATATTTGTGTGCTTTTCTTTGAGCTCATATATCTGACAAATCTCAATGGCCTTATTCAAAGTTAAATCACTAAGGAAAATCTTTCTCACAGCATAATCTTTTATACCATACACATCTGTCTTTTATCATGCCTCCTGAACCTGGTGAATTTCTTTGAGACAGTTACTCAGGCTATAGATAAGGGAAAGGAGGTACACACAGCTTACCTTGACCTTGCTAAAGCATTTGACACCATTCCTCATTCAGGTATTATTGATAAGCTCACCAGCCTGGGCATAAACCCTTATGTCACAAGATGGATCGCAAACTGGCTCTCAGACAGATCCCATAAAGTAAGAGTAGCGGGATCTATGTCCAAATCCAGGCCAGTAACGAGTGGTGTGCCTCAGGGA